>NW_021204057.1:0-2328 GCF_002162155.2 Triticum dicoccoides
CATGAAAACGACAGGTTCAGCAAGGTACAATAACTTTTGAACAACCACTCGCACGCGGCGCGTCCATCTGAAGATCGACGGCTCACAGACAACGGTAGCCCGCGAAGCGGTAAGTACCCCTGGCGACCGTTGGATGGCCGATCGACGGCTGGGGCGATTCCGACAATGCCAAACGTACTATTTCTCATCTAACACTTGCCGCGGGTCTGACAATTCCCCCCTGACGAGATCAGACTTGCCCTCAAGGCTGAAAATCGGGAAAAACCTTTTGAATGAAAGCTGCGTCTTCCCAAGTAGCGTTCTCCACCGGCAAGTTGACCCATTTGATCCACCATTGTACCACCGGTATGCTGATATCACCTTGGACTCGTGGAATCAGTTTCCTTTCCAGCAGGGTTTCAGGTTTGATCAATATATGGCCTTAATCATCTAATAGTGGAAGCTTGGGGTTTGGGACTGCATCAGGTCCTATATGCTTCTTCAACTGACTGATGTGAAAGGTGGGGTGTAGTTGGCAATCGTCTGGCAGCAGGAGTCTATAAGCAACTTGGCCAATTTTCTGCAGAACTTTGAAGGGCCCGTAGTATTTGGAGTGTAGCTTGAGAAACCTATGGATGCTCAGGTTGGTATGTCGATATGGTTGCAGCTTCGCATATACCATATCACCCACTTCAAGTTGTCGATCAAACCTCTTTTTATCAGCATAGAACTTCATTCTTTCCTGAGCTCTGAGGAGATTGTCCTTGATTTGAGCAGCAATGGAATCTCTGTCCGTTTCTGCTTGTTTATCTTCACCTTCTGCTGGAGGAAGCATAAGTTCTGCTATTTGTGGGGGAGGTTTTGCATAAAGAGCTTGAAATGGTGTCATCTTCAGAGAGGTGTGGAAACTGGTGTTATACCACCACTCAGCCATGGATAGCCACTTGTACCACTTAGTTGGTTGAGAGAAAGCCATGCACCTCAAGTAGTTCTCCAAGCATTGGTTTACTCTTTCAGTTTGCCCATCAGTTTGAGGGTGGTAGGAGGTGCTGAGGTGCAATTTTACTCCCATTGTAGTGAATAACCTTTGCCACAAGTTACTTGTGAAGATTTTATCTCTGTGTGTTACAGTCACTGTTGGCAGTCCATGCAACTTGAAAACATGATCAGTGAAAGCTTGAGCTACTGTCTGGACAGAAATGGGGTGTTTCATAGCTATGAAATGGGCATATTTGGTAAACCTGTCCACCACTACAAGGATGAGGTTTTTGTGGTGAGAAAGAAGGAGCCCTTCCACAAAATCCATGCTGATATGTGTCCAAGCAAAATCTGGCACTAGCAAAGGTTGTAGCAACCCTGGGTATGGATTGTGATGAGCTTTGTTGAGTTGGCAGACAGGGCATTGCTGAACAAAAGATTTCACATCTTGTCTCATTCCTGGCCAGGTGAATAAAAGTTTGAGCCTGTGATAAGTAGCTCTTTCTCCTGAGTGCCCTCCCAGTTCAGAAGCATGGAAAGAAGTGAGGAGAGATTTCCTGAGGTCAGTGTGAGTGCCAACAAGGATTTTTTCCTTTGTACCTGAGAACTCCACTTGTAAGTGTATAAGGTGGGTGTCCTGTTGGGGCAATGGCCAGTTGGGCAGTTAATTCAGAGCATTTTGGATCTTCTTCATAGCTTTTTACCACCTCAGTTATCCAAGCAGGAATGGCTGCACTGGACAGTAGGGCAGATATAGCATATTTAACTCTAGAAAGAGCATCAACAACTTTATTTTCTTTTCCTTTTTGTACTCCACTCTGAATTTATATCCCAGAAGTTTGATGAGCAATTTGTGTTGTATTCCTTCTGTGAGCTTTTGTTCTTGAATATGTTTTAGACTTTGTTGATCAGTTCTAATGATGATGGAAGGTGCAGCAAAATAGTGCTTCCACTGTTTGATTGCTTCAATGATTGCCAGTGCTTCCTTGTCATAAGATGACCATCCTGCAGCTTTTGGTCCAATAGCTTTGCTTAGGAAAGCAATGGGCTGTCCCCTTTGCATCAACACAGCTCCAATGCCATAACCTGAAGCATCAGCTTCCAGGACAAAAGGAATTGAGAAATCAGGCATTGCTAAGACAGGAGCAGAGGTCATGTGTTGTTTCAGTTGTCTGAAAGCATTTTCTTGAGCTTCCTCCCATTTAAACCCATCCTTCTTTAATGCTTCAAAAAGTGGTTTGCAAGTTATACCATAATTTTTGATAAATCTTTTGTAGTAGTCTGCCAGTCCCCGAAAATTCCTTAAATGTGTGACATTTTCAGGAGTGGGACATTGAACTATTGCTTCTACCTTTGCTGGGTCAGTAGAAA
>NW_021204058.1:0-1092 GCF_002162155.2 Triticum dicoccoides
TGCCCCACCATTCAAAATATACACGTATCCGGTTTGTGACTTAGAGTCATCCAGATCTGTGTCGAAGCTAGCGTCGACGTAACCCTTTACGACGAGCTCTTCGTCACCTTCATAAACGAGAAACATTTCCTTAGTCCTTTTCAGGTACTTCAGGATATTCTTGACCGCTGTCCAGTGTTCCTTGCCGGGATTACTTTGGTACCTTCCTACCAAACTGACGGCAAGGTTAACATCAGGTCTGGTACACAGCATGGCATACATAATAGAACCTATGGCTGAGGCATAGGGGATGACGCTCATCTCTTCTATATCTTCTGCCGTGGTCGGACATTGAGCTGAGCTCAATTTCATACCTTGTAACACAGGCAAGAACCCCTTCTTGGATTGATCCATATTGAACTTCTTCAATATCTTATCAAGGTATGTGCTTTGTGAAAGACCTATGAGGCGTCTCGATCTATCTCTACAGATTTTGATGCCTAATATATAAGCAGTTTCTCCAAGGTCCTTCATTGAAAAACTTTTATTCAAGTAGGCCTTGATGCTGTCCAAGAGTTCTATATCATTTCCCATCAAAAGTATGTCATCTACATATAATATGAGAAATGCTACAGAGCTCCCACTCACTTTCTTGTAAACGCAGGCTTCTCCATAAGTCTGTGTAAACCCAAACACTTTGATCATCTCATCAAAGCGAATGTTCCAACTCCGAGATGCTTGCACCAGCCCATAAATCGAGCGTTGGAGCTTGCACACTTTGTCAGCATTCTCAGGATCGACAAAACCTTCCGGCTGCATCATATACAATTCTTCCTTAAGGAAACCATTAAGGAATGCCGTTTTGACGTCCATTTGCCATATTTCGTAATCATAGAATGCGGCAATTGCTAACATGATTCGGACGGACTTCAGCTTCGCTACCGGTGAGAAAGTCTCATCGTAGTCAACCCCTTGAACTTGTCGATAACCCTTAGCGACAAGCCGAGCTTTATAGATGGTCACATTACCATCCGCGTCTGTCTTCCTCTTAAAGATCCATTTATTTTCTATGGCTCGCCGCTCAATGGGCAAGTCAGTCAAAGTCCATACTTT
>NW_021204059.1:0-1760 GCF_002162155.2 Triticum dicoccoides
ATCGAGTTCAACATGATTGTCATGATATTATAAGCGTTCATATATAACACCACAAAAGCAAATCACTTAAGTTCAGAACGAAGAACACGGACATGAAAGGACAAGTACTAATTAAGAGCAGCATGAAGAACTAGCTAAATCACTCCTGCTAGCTACTCTCTCTCTGGTAAAATAGCATAGAACATGTATAGCTCTCCTGATTGATCATACTGGAGCATGCCGATGAACCTGTCTCCTAATCGTGGGCTGCGCTTCTCATTGCTGCCCCCTAGTACTTCTCTGCGATCATTAACAATTTTCCTCCAATCTTTCACTATTAAGCATTCATCACTTCTAGAAATCCTGAATGCATTCATGTGCAATGCAGGATATCTTGGCCTTAAGCTAACAATTGACATCTGACCTTTAGTCTCGATCCCCTGAGGCACAACTGTCATCGGGAGTCCCTGTTGAAGAACATCGTATAATACTTAATTAATATACTTAGCAATGAAAGTTTAGCAAAAAAATATGTATGCAAAATATGCACTGAGGATAAATAGTAAATATCTTACCATCATTCCTAAATAGATGTGACCGTAGTTCAATACCATCACTATTGGTTGCACGTTTTGAGTACTAACATTTCCAAGTGCAGGAATTTTTTTTGTCTTGACAGTATGAAGATCTTCAAGCCATGAAACATAATGACTTATCTCCTCGCAGTTTAGTTCAGCTTCGGGACAGTAGAAGGTCCTGTCTACCAAGCGCCGGACATGTTTGGTTGAATGGAGATAAGCTATCAATAGAAATTAGTTGTCAGTTATTTTTGAAATAAGAAATATCAAAGACAAAAATATATTTGAGAAGACCTCACATAATAGTAGAACTGAAGGCGTCTGCACATCGACCCATATGTCTCTATTACCTTCAATATCATCTTCCGGACGAATATCAAAGGTGATAACCATACCAGGCTCAAATGCATAAGCCTTGCATAGTGCTTGCCAAGTTTTGCATTCAAAATAGGTGTACGTGTGTGCATTGTATACTTTGACGTTGAAAGTATAATCATCATGCTCAGTTTTCAGGTAAGCTCTAATTACCTTCATAGTTTCCATATCTTTGAAACCTATCTTATCCAAGACAAAAATTCTTGCATGGCATGGGATGCGCTAGTAGAATAGTGAAAATTAAAAATTATAAGTCAGGAAAATGAAGCATATATAAGTCATGCTTAATTACGAAAACAGACTTGTCGTTGTGACTTACTGTATCGAATTCGAAAGTCTCATCCAGCTTGATGCTGAATCGCCTACCATCAACAAGGAAATTTCTGTCGCACTGGTCGCGCTCGTCTTCACAGTATGTGCACATACCGAAATTTTTTCCGTCGTCAGACGACATTTCCTATGTTCATATTAGGCGAAATATTAATCACTTAGTAATTCAATTAATTCAACTACTTCTATTAATTCAACTAAGCATTTACTAAAAATAAACTAGTTATATTAATTCAATTAGTTCAACTAAGCATTTACTAAAAATAAACTAGTTATATTAATTCAATTAGTTCAACTAAACATTAATTAATATCTAGCCAATTCAAATATATATCTAACTATATTCATCTCTAACAATTGACATTACTATATATTTAACTTTTCTATCTAATTCATCTAACATTCGACATTAATCTAACATTTACATAAACTCAAAATATATAAAAACATTAAATAAACAGAAAAACTCATTAACAAATAATATTTTAATTAGATAAT
>NW_021204059.1:1770-2328 GCF_002162155.2 Triticum dicoccoides
ATTTATATAAACTCAAAATATATAAAAACATTAAATAAACAGAAAAACTCATTAACAAATAATATTTTAATTAGATAATCAAATCTCAGATACGACAATTTTCTTACTAAAAATAAACTAGTTATATTAATTATTCAACTAGTTCAAATCTCATATACCTAAATAAACTAGTTCGACAATTTTCTTACTAAAAATAAACTAGTTATATTAATTATTCAACTAGTTCAAATCTCACATACCTAGCTAATTAATATCTAATTAAATTTTCTAAAAAATAGAAAACAGAAAACAGAAAATAAGTAAAAAATGTGAGTGTGTGTGTGTGTATGTGTGTAGTGTGTGTATGTGTGTAGTGTGTGTATGTGTGTATGTGTGTGTACGCCGCCCCGTATGTACGAGCGGGGGCGCCAGCGTACGGGGTAGGGGCGGCGGTGTACAGGGCGGGGGCGCCGGCGCGCGGGTGCGAGAGACGTACGGGACCGCGTTCGGGGCGGCGGCGCGAGACGACGACGACGACGGGCGGCGGCGGGGACAGCGACGACGACGACGGACGACGGG
>NW_021204060.1:0-1279 GCF_002162155.2 Triticum dicoccoides
CTGCATATGCAAGTCCAATTCCTGCACTGACTGACCAATCTCAGTGGCCTGAGGTGGAAATAGAATTTACCTTGTGTCCCCCTGTCACTAGAAGAAAGGCTGGGAGGCCTAAACAGAGCAGATTCAAAGCTTGGTTTGAGAAAGGTGGTTGTAGTAAGAAGGGGGGAAAAGGAAAAGAATGATAAGCCCAAAAGGGCTCAAAAAGGTAACAAAAATAGGTGCAAGTTGTGTGAGGTACTTGGGCACAGAATTGGTTCATCCAAGTGCATCTACACTCCTCAGAGGCCAAAGTATGTTTATGTTACTGTTTTTGCAAGTTTTTTATTTTGCTACTTGTTCTAGTATCTAACCAAGTCAAATGCTTTATTTTTTAGGAGGAAGCGTGCAGAAAAAGCCCCACCTCTTGTTGTTGAACAATGCTGGCCAGTGAAAAAAGCAAGACTCAGTGGCTATAGAACGAAGAGCACTAAGCAGATAATGTTTGGTGACAAAGATATGGAGCTAACTGAAACTGTTACTGTTGAACATGAGCTAAGTGTTTGTGTTTTGGACGATGTGATGCATACTGAATCTGTTTTGCAGACGCTAGGGCAATCTGAAACTGTTGCAGATGAAGCAACTGTTGTGCTGCCATTCGAATCTGCTTTGACAACTGTGTTGCCATGTTTGGAGGTTGTGCTGCCAAGTGTTGAGTTGCAAACTGAAGTAGTTGAACAATGTGTGCCATCTACTCAATCTGCAGAAGTGCAAACTGAAGAAGTGGGACATGGTCAGGTGCAAAAGTTGATGGGGCCTAGTGGAGTTTGCAAGGGGCCAAAAATCAAGAGCATCAGCATCAACAAACTATGCGCCGTGGAACCAAACGGTGGAAAAAAGCAGAAGAAATCGAGTGGTAGAAAGAAGCAAAAGAAATAGAGTCGAAATCATTCAAATTTGATGTGAAAACTTAAGTTTGTTGTCATTTGATGTGAAAACTTATGTTCTTTCATGTGATAACTTATGTGCTATGATGTTGATTTGACCGATATTCAAATTTGAACCGATATTCAAATTTGAACCGATATTCAAATTTGAACCTATCTCCAATATTTTTTGAGTTCATTTATTTGTTCTGTGATGTTGCATCGTTTTATGTACTATTATGCACTTTAGTTCATAAATCCAACCCTTTTTGTGAATTCCAACTCATAGTCACGGACAATGTTGTCCAAACAGGCTCCAAAGTAAGGGAAAACGGCCCCATTTCTAAGCAAGTTTTTTCGACCTTCTCAAAATCACC
>NW_021204061.1:0-1197 GCF_002162155.2 Triticum dicoccoides
CTAGAAGGGTTTGAACAAATTTGAATCAAGATTCAAATTCCAAATTCAAATATGGCCTTTTTAAGTGCCTTTTCTTGTTCTGCTTAAAACATCAATTTAACTTGTTTGATCATGCATGAAAATAGTACAGATGGATAGATTGGATTTTTCTGATCATTTTTCATATATAATTTGTCCAATTTGGAGTTACAGAATAAAAGTTATGAATTTTTGAAGTTTAAATAATATTCTGGAATTTCCTGATTTAATTTAAATCCAGAAAATCAATTACTGCGTCAGCCTGACGTCAGTGTGACGTCAGCAGGTCAACGGAACTGGTCCAGGTCAAACCTGACAGTGGGTCCCGCATGTCAGGGTGATTATTTTAATTAAAACTTAATTAAAACTAATCATGTTTAATTAACAGGGCTGGGCCCCACCTGTCATTGACTCAGGGGAGTCAACCAGGGCCCACCCATGGTCAAAGTGGATGTCGGCTACCGGCGTTTAGTCGCCGGCGAGCCCGACGCGGCGGCGGAAGTGGTTTTGGTCATTTCGGCCACCAGAGGGGCCGCGGAGACCACCGGAGTGGAGCTGAGGCCAACCCGCAGCTCTTGGCGGAGCCCGTTGGGGTCGGGGTGGCCGGAGTCGACGGCGGCGAGCTCGGCTGCGGCCGCCGGGGTTCGGTCGTGCACGGGAACGGTGCTGGAGCTCGAAGTCGAGCAAAGCGAGGCGCTAGGAATGCTCTACGGGGTCTTGCGAACTCGTTGGACTCGCCGGGGTGACCAAATGGTCACCGGAGCTGCGTCGACGGCGAGCTCGGTGACGGCGGAGGTTCGGCCGTGGTGGGGAGGTGGCTACGGTGAGGGAATGAGGGGAAGGAGAGGGGGAAACGGTGGCGTAGCTCACCGCGGTTGCAGTGGGCGTCGAAGCGGGCTCGGGGACGCGCTGGAGACGGCGAATTCGACGGCGACGGTGGTCGGAGCCCGAAGAGGGGAACGGCGACGTGGCGGCGATGCAGGGCTTCCGGGGAGCTGTGGAGCGGTGGGGAGGAAGAGGGAGTCGAGGCGGAGCTCCTGAGCTAGTCGGGGGAGCGAGGGGTGGTCGGAGACAGCGGCTAAGGCGAACGGCGGCGACGGTGGTGTTCGGCCGGGCGAGAGAGAGAGCGAGGGAGAGGAGGGGAGAGCCGGGGGAGAGTGAGAGAGAGCAGGGGGGAGG
>NW_021204062.1:0-909 GCF_002162155.2 Triticum dicoccoides
CCGGTGGAGCGGGGAAGGGTGCGGGGGGTCGGTGGCGGCGGTTGAGTAGGGGAGGGGTGCGGGGGGTCGGCGGCGGCGGTTGAGTAGGGGAATCGAGGGTGCGGGGGGTCGGCGGCGGCGGCCGGTGGACCGGGGGGTGCTCGGCGGCGAGGGGGACCGGTTCTGGCGAGGTGGGATAGCGATCGAGATGGAGGGGGATCGAGATCGAGTGTCCATGAAATTTAAAAATATTCATGATAGTTCAAAAAGTGCCCATGAAATACAATCGAGAAATGAAGGCTACGATTTAAATACAATCGATCTTAGCTAGCTATCTGTTAACAATCTTCTTGCCCTTCTTTTTCACAAATGGAGTTCTTCTGTGGAACGGACGTCCTTTAGGTAGGGTGGTCCTGCTTCTTCTTGTGGTGTATGCTGCTACTTCATCATCGTCGTCATGTTCGATCCTCGGGTCACCGTACTTGTCGAAGTCTTGCTCATTGGCTACTCCATCCATTCCGATGATCTTCCTTTTGCCTCTCCTCATGACAACACGACTGGTCTTTGACGGGTCGGTAATGAAGAAGCATTGGTCCACTTGGGAAGCCAGTACCCATGGCTCATTTTTCGCGGTGACGTTTGCGCCCGCGGTCTTGGATTTGGCTTCGGGTATAACCATGGTGGTGAAATACCGGTCTTCTTTTAGGACGCTCTTGGCCCATCTGACACGGAACATCGGGACCTTCTCTCCAGCATAGCTCAGCTCCCAGATCTCCTCGATCCTTCCGTAGTATCTGTCCTTGTCGTTACCGGTGTAGGATTCCATCGTTACCCCGGAGTTCTGATAACCATCGCTCTTCATGTCCTTGGCCTCGGTGTAGAATGTGTAGCCGTTGATATCGTACGCCTCATAGGTCATCAGGTTGTGCT
>NW_021204063.1:0-1628 GCF_002162155.2 Triticum dicoccoides
GCACCGGGAATTAAGTCAATCTGATGCTCAATCCCTCGAATAGGCGGTAATCCCGGTGGCACGTCTTGTGGAAAAACGTCACCGAACTCCTGCAAAATGTTAGTGACAGCAGGAGGCAAAGAGGAAGGCACGTCCTCGAATGAAAATAATGCCTCTTTGCACACAAAAGCATAGCAAACAGATTTGCTGAAATTTAGCTCATCAATATCAGATTTGGTGGCAAATAAACATGCACTTTTCAATTTAATTTCAGAAGCAACACTAGATGGTTTATTATTAGGCTTCATTTGTTGCTCAAATTCTTTTGCCACAATCTGATTTTCACTCTTATTCTTCTCCTGTTTTGCTTTATTAGCTCTATTAATATCATCTTTCGAAATGGAATCAGGAGTCATAGGAAGCAAAGTAATATTTTTATCCTTATGAACAAGAGTATAGTGATTGTTTCTACCATGGTGTACAGAATTTTTATCAAATTGCCATGGTCTACCAAGTAATAAGGAACATGCTTGCATAGGTACCACATCACAATCAACATAATCAGCATATGTAGAGATACTAAAATTCACACGAACAGTACGTGTTACCTTAACCTTGCCGCTGTTGTTGAACCATTGGATGTAGTAAGGATGTGGATGTGGTCTTGTGGTGAGAGAAAGCTTCTCCACCATCTCCATGCTAGCCAAGTTGTTGCAGCTCCCTCCGTCTATGATGACGCGCACAGAACGTTCCTTCACAACTCCCTTGGTATGGAACAAATTGTGCCTCTGATTTTGCTCAGCTTGTGTGACCTGCACACTCAAAACACGTTAAGCAACTAAACATTCATACCTGTCAGCGTCTTCAGGAGCCATGTATTGCGTCTCATGATCAGAATCATCTCCACCATGTTCTTCACGTGTAATAAGAGCCAATGTCTCCTCATCATAGTCACTAGCGGACTCATATCCACCATCCGCGGTAGCAATCATCACACGCGGAGATTTGCATTCTCTCGCATAATGACCTCCTCCCTTACAACGACGACAAATAATATCACTTGTGTGCCCTGTTGATGCCCTGGAAGAAGAACTCTGTGCAGGCCCGGCAGGTGCGCTCTTGGCAGATAATGGTGGTTGTTCCTGTTTTCTTGTATCACGGCTGTAGGAGGCACCTGATTGAGGTGCTCGTGCAGTTGAAGTAGAAGATGCACGCGGTGTCCATGATGAAGGTCGGCCTGCAGAAAAGTTAGTTCGCGCCAATGCTTGTCGATCCTGCACTTCACATTCAGCTTTACAAGCAAGATGGAATAAACGAGTGATATTAGTATACTCCTTATAGTCTAGAATGGTCTGAATCTCTCTATTTAATCCACCCAGAAAACGTGCAAGCATAGCTTCATTCTCCTCAACAATACCACATCTAATCATGCCAGTTTGTAATTCCTGATAATATTCTTCTACAGAATTTTTTCCTTGTCTTAAGCGCTGTAATTTTTGAAGCAATTCACGTTGATAATATGGTGGAACCCAACGAGTACGCATAGCAGTTTTCAAAGCAGCCCAAGTAGCGGGAATAGGATATAATCTACAATGTTCAGACCACCATACACATGCAAAACTAGTGAAAGCACAAACAGCAGCAGCAAC
>NW_021204064.1:0-1613 GCF_002162155.2 Triticum dicoccoides
TACCTGCTCCCTTATTGGAAAGTAGTACATCACAGAAAACTGTTTTTGTGACACCTACACCAGTTAGTGAGGAAGCTAATGATGATGATCATGAAACTTCAGAACAAGATACTACTGAACCTCGTAGATCAACCAGAGTAAGATCCGCGCCAGAGTGGTACGGTAATCCTGTTCTGAAAGTCATGCTACTAGATCATGATGAAACCTACAAACTATGAAGAAGCGATGATGAGCCCAGATTCCGCAAAGTGGCTTGAAGCCATGAAATCTGAGATGGGATCCATGTATGAGAACAAAGTATGGACTTTGGTTGACTTGCCCGATGATCGGCAAGCAATTGAGAATAAATGGATCTTTAAGAAGAAGACTGACGCTGATGGTAATGTTACTGTCTACAAAGCTCGACTTGTCGCAAAAGGTTTTCGGCAAGTTCAAGGGATTAACTACGATGAGACCTTCTCACCCGTAGCGATGCTTAAGTCCGTCCGAATCATGTTAGCAATTGCCGCATTTTATGATTATGAAATTTGGCAGATGGATGTCAAAACTGCATTCCTGAATGGATTTCTGGAAGAAGAGTTGTATATGATGCAACCGGAAGGTTTTGTCGATCCAAAGGGAGCTAACAAAGTGTGCAAGCTCCAGCGATCCATTTATGGACTGGTGCAAGCCTCTCGGAGTTGGAATAAACGTTTTGATAGTGTGATCAAAGCATTTGGTTTTATACAGACTTTCGGAGAAGCCTGTATTTACAAGAAAGTGAGTGGGAGCTCTACAACATTTCTGATAAGTATATGTGTATGACATATTGTTGATCGGAAATAATGTAGAATTATTCTGTAAAGCATAAAAGGAGTGTTTGAAAGGAGTTTTTCAAAGAAAGACTTCGGTGGAGCTGCTTACATATTGAGTTCCAAGATCTATAGAGATAGATCAAGACGCTTGATAAGTTTTTTCAATGAGTACATACCTTGACAAGATTTTGAAGTAGTTCAAAATGGAACAGTCAAAGAAAGAGTTCTTGCCTATGTTACAAGGTGTGAAGTTGAGTAAGACTCAAAGCCCGACCACGGCAAAAAAAAATAGAAAGAGAATGAAAGTCATTTCCTATGCCTCAGTCATAGGTTCTATAAAATATGCCATGCTGTGTACCAGATATATTGTATACCCTGCACTGAGTTTGGCAAGGGAGTACAATAGTGATCTAGGAGTAGATCACTGGACAGCGGTCAAAATTGTCCTTAGTGGAATAAGGATATGTTTCTCTATTATGGAAGTGAAAAAAGGTTCGTCGTAAAGGGTTACGCCGATGCAAGTTTGACACTAATCTAGATGACTCTAAGTCTCGATCTAGATACATATTGAAAGTGGGAGCAATTAGCTAGAGTAGCTCCATGCAGAGCATTGTTGACATAGAAATTTGCAAAATACATGAGGATCTGAATGTGGCAGACCCGTTGACTAAGATTCTCTCACAAGCAAAACATGATCACACCTTAGTACTCCTTGGGTGTTAATCACATAGCGATGTGAACTAGATTACTGAATCTAGTAAACCCTTTGGGTGTTGGTCACATAGCGATGTGAACTATGGGTGTTAATCACATGGTGAT
>NW_021204065.1:0-1001 GCF_002162155.2 Triticum dicoccoides
TGCGGCAGCACAGGGATTGACTGTAACGAGTGCCAGAGAACAAGCGGCCAACTTAGGTATTACTCTTCGTGAACTGTTAGGCCTTGATGAGGCGCCAGTGAAGGAGGTAGTAATTACATATGTCAAGAATGGGCCTCTCGTCGAGCCTGCGGAGGAAAAGGATCTACCTCCACAAATGAAAGGTCTGCTGAAATGGTACAAGGGTTACATAAAAAATAAAAACGCCAAAGAATATATTTATGCGGAAGTTAGACATGAGCATCACTTCAAACATTACTATGTACAAATTGAACTGAGTGAATTGTTCCAGCTTTTCAATCTGCGCGAGCTCGATAAATCTATCATCAGTTGCTACGTTCTGTAAGTGATTTATTAATTTCTACCCCATCTCGTTCATATTGCCTGCACTATATACATGATGTTGGGTTCATTGACCCACACATCGTTAATGGACATGTGTTGGAGCGTTACCCCGCCGACGTGGAGGCAGACCTGTGGCAGTTTCTTACAAAGCAGGAACTCAAAAGTTATATTCTATTTCCTTACCATTTTGAGTGAGTGTTTCTGTCTTGAGCACATTCTCTTTTGTTTACTCCATGCATGGTATGTGGCCGGCTAATCGATGAGTTATGCATGACGTACTGTGCATGTATCGTGTCCGCAGGTTCCACTGGATTCTGCTAGTAATTAAAGTTAACACCTCAGAATGTCTCGTCCACGACTCTGTGAATATGGATCCAAAGCTTTGGGGCGGCATGAGAAGAATGCTGCAGAAGTAATTATTTTCATTCATTTGCGCTCTATATCGATCGGCCTATTTCGTTCATTTCCTAATATCAAGTAACTAATTAATAACTCTCTTGTTCATTTAATTTTCTTTGCCTCGTAGGGTTTGGAGACGGTTCGTAGATACAAAGGTCGGTGAATTCAAAAAAGAGCTAGAATTCAAAATGTTAAAGGCTAAGAATGCTGGGGATATTCAGCCACCGGAGACCAATCTA
>NW_021204066.1:0-6879 GCF_002162155.2 Triticum dicoccoides
CCACGGGGAAGGGCGGCGGAGCCCCGCGGCAGGAGGCGCTTCGGCAGCGGCGGCGTACCGCGGCGGAGGACGGAGCCGGCAGCGGAGCGGAGGCTCGCCGGCGGCGGGGCGAGCGGCGGCGGGGCACGGGGCGCTCAGGCGGCCGCGCGGGCCTGGGCGGGCCGCGCCTGGGCCCGGCGGGCCGCGGCGGCGGGGGCGGCGCGGGAGGCCACGCGGCGGCCTCTGATTCGCCGGCGGGCGGCGGCTGGACATGTCCGCTGCCCGGAGGGACATGTCCGGCGGCGCGGTGGAGAAGGGGCTAGGGTTTAGACCGGGATTTCAGGGAGGAAGACATATTTATAGGTAGAGGGAGCTAGGAGAGTCCAAATGAGGAGCGGTTTTCGGCCACGCGATCATGATCGAACGACCGAGAGCATGGAGGGGAGTTAGATGGGTTTTGGGACACTTTGGAAGGGGTGTTGGGCTGCAACTCAAAGAGGCTTTTACGGTTACCCGGTTAACCGTTGGAGTATCAAACGGACTCCAAATGGCACGAAACTTGACAGGCGGTCTACCGGTGCTATACCAAGGCCGCTTGGCAAACCTCGGGCCATTCCGAGAAAGTTTAACACCCGCACACAACGAGAGACAAAAGGGGACGTCGGGGAACATAGGAGTGCCGGATTGCAAAACGGACAACGGGGAAAGAGCTCGGATGCATGAGACGAACACGTATGCAAAAGCGATGCACATGATGACATGATATGAAATGCAGATGATGACATGGCAAAGTGCAACACGCAAGCAAATGACATGGCAACGACGGCGAATGACTGGCAGCCACCTGGCGCATCGAATCCGGGGCGTTACAACACTCCTCCACTAACAAGAGATCTCGTCCCGAGATCTTAGGACCGAGACGGAAGGGGAAAAAAGTACGAGGCGAAAGAAGAATTCAAGAGAAGAAGCAAAGAATCGAGAGCACTCGAGAATAAGAGAGGAACGACGAGGATGACGAATCGAAAGCTCACGAATTCAGATAGACTATGAAACAACTCGTTCTAACCGGAGTGGTTAGAATGACAAAAGAAACGAATAAGACTGAAAGGATTTAGGCAGCACTCCGGTTTAAACATGGAGGAATAGAACACGAACTTGAGAGGATGGAATGGTACTTGGTGAACTCTTGCAGAAAGAATTGTCTCATGAAGAACCACCATGAAGAACTCCGTAGACAAAAGGATGATGAGATAAAATGAAGGATGAAAGAATAAGATGAGCCTTGCGATGATTTAGATGGAAGGTTCCGACGAAAAGACCGAGGAAATATGAACTCCGGAAAAGAAAAGATGAAAACATTTGGAACTAGAATTTATTCATCAAGAACAAACTCTGAAGGAAGGGATTACTCACTTGGATGAAATAAGAATAAGATTTATTGTATGCTTATCCTTCATCAAATTAATTTGATGACAAGCAATGGATTTTGCATACTACTTATTCTTCTTGAAAAGGATTGAGAAGTGACATATCGCAAACTTGAGAAGGTCTTCATGAACCACCGGTAGGATAGAAAAGAACGAATGGATTAATATGATAAACAAGGAAAAGAATCTTAAAGAACCACCGTTAGAATTCAGAAATGACTGACGAAAGAGAATGAATCACCGGGAAGAATTAGAAGAACCAATATGCCCGAGGGGATTTAGATGCAAAAGAATGAAGAGATCATGAGTTGATTAAAGAACACTTGAATGAAGCACCGGAAGAATATTGAGATGACCGCTGAAAACTTAGAATGAAGAAATCTTCCGAAAAGATGACCTCCGGATGATCGAGAGGGAAAGCAACTCCTGAAATACTCCGGATGGTTAAGAAAATAATATCTTACAAATGGAATAATTTGAGAGGATAATATGAAGCTAGAACCACGAAACTTCGAGAGAACGGGCAAGATTGAGAGGAAAAGCTCTTCTTCGCTCTTCAAAGCTGAGAATGACGACGAGAAACACTACCGAAATTACTGAGATACTCCGGGAGAATGACAAAAAACAAAGAGGTTGAGCCAAAAATGAAAATGACTTGAAAGAGATCTTGGAAAAGAATCTGACTGATGAAATCCATTCTTACATCAACCTTGAAAAGAATTGAAAATAACTCCGGGGGAATTAGAAGAGTCAGGTAAGACACTAGGAAAAGACCTGTGGGTTAGGGCCCACTGAAGAGATAACACCATTGGAAAAGGAATGCGGAATAGATGATGCACCGAAACAATTGAAATATTTGAATGAGGTGACAACCTCGAATTAATTCGAACACAGACGAATCTCTTGAGATTTCTTGAACACTCCAGAAGGATAAACTGGCGAGAGGCGAACGAGCAAGGAAAAACACTTGAGCCAAGGAAAAAGAATATGATCAACCCAAAAAACTTGAATTGAGTGCACCGGAAAAAGAAAGGATGAAGAATGTCGAACAAAACGAGAATTCACCGGTTGAAATAATTGACGGAAGACTGAAGAGGCTCTGCACGAATGAAATTGATGGTCGAAAGAGATTCAGACTTCAGGAAGAAAAAAAGGGGGGAGGGCGGGAAAACAACGGCAACTTGGAAGGGGGAAGCTACGAATATCTTGAAGAGAAAACACCGGTTGAAAACATTGAGGAAAGAAAGCAAAGACTTCGCACGAGTAGGATGGATACTCGATTACGGACTCCGGATTTGAGAAGAAGAAGGAAGGGCGGGTGGGGAAAAAACAAGGGCAACTTCGGACAGGGAAACAACATCGACGTCGGAGGAAGAACTGAGGATTGATCTCGCGAAAGACAAAGAGGTTCGAGTCAACTTGACGAGAAATGCACCGGATGAAAAGAGCTGAGAACCAACGATCGGAAAGCCAACTGCGTGAACCTAAAGAAAATTTGAAGGGGAAGAGGAGTAATTCAAAACACCTATGTCAAGATTCCTCACCAGAGCGACGAAGGGGCAGAGGAGTAAAAAGAATTCCTACTCTCCGATATAACTAGACTGCGAAAACAGTTTTCTTCTAGACTCAACAACGGCCAAACTACACGATCAATCAAGGGGGGCTCCTAGGGTCGGTCGAGGCTCTGATACCAACTTGTCACGCCCAATATGCGACCCTATCCAAAAGGAACTCGAAGGTCCCACCAAGGATAGACCCGCATATTGAGACGCTTTTGCAAGGTGGATATCATTACATCAACATTACATAATAGATGGGGATACATCCAATACATACAATGCCACATGAATACAACAATACAACATACAAGAACAACATCCGACTACGGATGAATCATAAACAGAAACTCAAACAATATCCACCCTGCTAGCCCAGGCTGCCGACCTGGAACCTATCCCCTGATCGAAGAAGAAGCAGAAGAAGAACTCAACGCAAGCAAGCATCGCTCTCGCGTCATGATCATCGCATAGACCTGTACCTGCAACTGTTGTTGTAGTAATCTGTGAGCCACGAGGACTCAGCAATCCCATTACCATGGGTATCAAGACTAGCAAAGCTTAATGGGAAAGGAAGGGGTAAAGTGGTGAGGTTGCAGCAGCGACTAAGCATGATATGGTGGCTGACATACGCAAATGAGAGCGAGAAGAGAAACAAGCGGAACGGTCGTGAAGCTAGCAATGATCAAGAGGTGATCCTGAACTCCTACTTACGTCAAACATAACACAGAAACCGTGTTCACTTCCCGGACTCCGCCGAGAAGAGACCATCACGGCTACACACGCGGTTGATGCGTTTTAATTCGGATCTGGTGTCAAGTTATTTACAACCGGACATTAACAAATTCCCATCTGCCACATAACCGCGGGCACGGCTCTCGAAAGTTTATACCCTGCAGGGGTGTCCCAACTTAGCCCATGACAAGCTCTCACGATCAACGAAGGAATAGACCTTCTCCTAGGAAGACCCGATCAGTCTCAGAATCCCGGTTTACAAGACATTTCGACAATGGTAAAACAAGACCAGCAAAGCCGCCCGATGCGCCGACAATCCCGATAGGAGCTGCACATATCTCGTTCTCAGGGCAACACCGGATAAGTCAAGCTACGAGTAAAACCAGCCCTCGAGTTGCCACGAGGTGGCCCCGCAGGCTGCTCGGTTCGGACCAACACTTAGACAAGCACTGGCCCGGGGGGGCTAAAATAAAGATGACCCTTGGGTTAATTACTCCCAAGGGAAAGGTAGGTGGTGGTGAGGCAAATGGTAAAACCAAGGTTGGGCCTTGCTGGACAAGTTTTATTCAAAGCGAACTGTCAGGGGGGTCCCATAAATCACCCGACCGCGTTAGGAACGCAAAATCCGGGAACATAACACCGGTATGACGAAAACTAGGGCGGCAAGAGTGGAACAAAACACCAGTCATAAGGCCGAGCCTTCCACCCTTTACCAAATATATAGATGCATTAATAATATAAGAGATATTGTGATATCCCCACATAAACCCTGTCCACCATGGAGAAATCTTCAACTTCACCTGCAACTAGCAACGCTATAAGAGGGCTGAGCAAAGCGGTAACATAGCCAAACAACGATTTGCTAGGAAGGGTGTCAAAGGTTAGAGGTTCATGGCAATTTGGGAGGCTTGAAGAGCAAATGATAGGTAACGCAGCATAGCGATGGAACGAAGCAACTAGCATAGCAATGATAGTAGTGAGATCCAGGGTAGCGGTCTTCTTGCCTGAAATCCCGCAAGGAAGAAGAACGAGTCCATGAAGAAGACGAACGGATGAAGCCACGAAGACGAACCAAGCGTAGACGAACGAATCCTCACGATCGCAACGAAACAGGAAGTATCGAGAAGAAACACACCACACATGAACAAGGCATGATGCACAACAAGCATGATGCATGACCAAGATACATGAAGCTACTCATGGCAACAGATGATGCAAACAAGAACAACACATCAAGGCAAGTTTAAATGAGGCCGGAAACAACATATAACAATTCCGGTAAGTCCTCATATGCATATTTCGAAATTGGTCCAGAACTGAATAAACATTATGTTCAAGTTGTTAAACAGCAAGTTAAGATGCACCAAGATGATCTACACGAAATTCTAGTCAAGTTACATATAAAGTTCATTAGATTCGGAGCTACGGCCTAGAAGATATGAGCAAAACAAGTTAAACATGGCATTGATGCAAAATGCACCCAAACATCAAGTAAACACACCAACACAAGGATGCAACATGATAATATGAAGCTACATGCAAAATCAAGCAAGTTTCATATAAAGCACACTCAAAACGGAGCAACGGTGCAACACATACTCTATACAAGTCATAGCAACAAACTGTCCATAACAGCAACTAGGCATCTTACAAGCATCAAAACAACAAGCTACAGCACCCCAACATAATAACAAAAGGCATGGGCATGAAGTACAGGTAAAGCATAACAAAACATGAACACTGAGCTATCTCCAGAAACAACTAGAACATGCTCAAAAAGACATGGAGATATTGCAAATAATAACAGTTTCAGACTTTAGCAGAAATAACATCAGGTTGCAATGTTTAGAACAAGCAAACAACATGTTACGGGAACATATCATGGCAAAAAAAGGCATGGCATGAATCTACTAAAAGCATAGATCAAAAGTCCCTTACTGACCATGAGCCAAAAGGGATCAGAAGAAATGATGGCATCCATGTAAACATGGCAAGTTATATTACAGATTCATACATGGCAGGAACAACAATAAGTAGGCATGTTCGTGAGCTTGAACCACTCACCACAGAGCAATACATGGCATGACAAGGCAACCAACAGTAAGAAGGCATGGTTATGAAGCTAAGCATGGCAAGATCAAGTTCATAGGGTGCATGGATCACTAGGAAACAATCACGGAAACATTGAACTTGATGTTGACAGGCTGACAGCAACATTACCAAGCAACTTTGGAGCAAGATAACAACATGTTCCAGCAGGCTATAATTGCAACCAAGGGCATGAATGGATAGATCAAGATATGTAGATCAAAACATGTTTATAGAGCATCTCCAGATTATGCACGAAATGACTAGTAGACGCATGTTAACATAGCAACAAAATATAACAGAATCTGTCAGGAAAACAGCAACAGCAACTACCCTACTTAGCAAGCTTGATGCACTCAGCACACAACTCACAAAAATACATGGTTAACACCACTGGAAATATGGCATGGCATAGATCAACATACATGTAGAGATCAACCTCAAAGGATGCACACATCAAACATGGCAAAAATGATAAATGAGCAAGTTATAACAGTTTCAGCAGATTAACATCAACATGCACTCTTCCAACAGCATTTCGGGCATCAAGATGAGCTCAAATGAAAATAATGCAATGGAATGAAATGAAGTACTCGTCGAGGCGAACAATTTGACATATTACACGCACAAAACGGAGCTACGGATGCAGAGATACAGCAGGTCAAACATGGCATGATTATGTGAGAAACCGGGGACTTAGAGGAAAAACGGGGTCAACCTTTGGATCTGCACGGTCCTCGAGGTTCGCCGGAGTTCGTCGCCGGAGACGAGGAGGAAGAGGCCGGGGAGGTCGGCGGACAGCGGATCCGGTCGGCTCCGGCCTGGATCCGGCCGGAGGCGAGGCCGGCGGAGGAGGAGGCCACGGCGGGGTGGCGCGGAAGGCGCGGGGACCCGAGGCGCGGGGCGGCGCGGCGGCCGGCCGGCGGCGGCGACCGGAGCCGAGGGGGCGGCGGCGGTGCCCGGGGCCGATGGGGAGGCGGTGGCCACGGGGAAGGGCGGCGGAGCCCCGCGGCAGGAGGCGCTTCGGCAGCGGCGGCGTACCGCGGCGGAGGACGGAGCCGGCAGCGGAGCGGAGGCTCGCCGGCGGCGGGGCG
>NW_021204067.1:0-1600 GCF_002162155.2 Triticum dicoccoides
CCCCTCGCACGCCCCAGCCATGGCCGACGCCATCGCCGCCACCCCCTCGCCGTAGCCACGCCCTCCGACCACCCCACGCCGTCTCACCGTGTCCAGGAGCTCCGCCGCTGTCCACTTCATCGAGCAGCCGAGCCCCGAGCGCTCGCAACGCCCGAGACCACCGCACCGACCTCGCCCGAGCTCACCATCGCCGGAGATCCCCTTCAACGCCGTCGTCGCTCCGGTCCATCTCCGGCCGCACCAAGGACTCCGTCGCACTCACTGTGAGCTTAGCCATCTTCCCCTCCCTTCCGTTCTTGCTCCCGAGCCGTGTAGCAACCTCCCGGAGCTCAACCGCACCCACCGCCGTGGAGCTCGTCGCCGACGTGCTCCCGGTCATCCTCCGGCCACAAGATGGTGTCCATCTTACTCACCAAGTCCCGCAGCACCTAGCTAGCTACTCCACGAGCCTCACCGAACCCTCTGGCGTCAAATTCGTCTTCGGCCGAACCCCGGTGGCCGCCAAGGTCGTCGCCGGCGCCAACTCCGGCCACCCCGACCCCAACGGACTCCGCCAAGAGCTGCGGTTTGTCCTCAGCTCCACTCCGGTGATCTCCGCGGCCCATTTGGTGGCCGGAATAGCCAAAACCACTCCCGCCGCCGCGTCGGGCTCGCCGGCGGCTAAACGCCGGCGTCGCTGGCTTTGACTTTGACCACGGGTGGGCCCTGGTTGACTCCCCTGAGTCAATGACAGGTGGGGCCCAGCCCTGTTAATTAAACAGGATTAGTTTTAATTAAGTTTTAATTAAAATAATCACCCTGACATGCGGGACCCACTGTCAGGTTTGACCCAGACCTGTTCCGTTGACCTGCTGACGTCACACTGACGTCAGGCTCACGCAGTAATTGATTTTCTGGATTTAATTTTAATCAGGAAATTCCAGAATATAATTTAAACTTCAAAAATTCATAACTTTTATTCTGTAACTCCAAATTGGACAAATTATATATGAAAATTGATCAGAAAAATCCAATCTATCCATCTGTACTAGTTTCATGCATGATCAAACAAGTTAAATTGATGTTTTAAGCAGAACAAGGAAAAGCACCTTAAAAGGCCATATTTGAATTTGAAATTTGAATCCTTGATTCAAATTTGTTCAAACCCTTCTGGTTTTAGTTGCATTAGCCCAATACACTCATTTTGCCATGTCTCATGCATGCATCATATTGTTGCATACTGTTTGGTAATGTTTGTGAATCGGTGCTCTCTGCGGCAGGTTCTGTTCCCGAGGAGTACCGTGATTACCCTAACGAAGAACCGTGTCAGTGCATCGAACCATCAGGCAAGCAACCAACCATTTGATCATATCGATACAATCCCATGTTCTCGCTCCTGCTCTCTTTTACTGCATTAAGACAACGCGATTCAAACTGCTGTGTGCTACGGTAGTTGAACCCATTTCCTCTGCATGACCTGTCATTGCCACAGTAACTAGATGAAACCCACTAGCATGTGTAGGAGTTGATTGAGCCCTATGTATGTGTTGTTCCTACCTTGCTATGCCTGCTATGCTTAGAGTCGTGTCAGGTCTGGTTCATCTGGGTGATGGGCTAGAGT
>NW_021204068.1:0-1200 GCF_002162155.2 Triticum dicoccoides
TTTCCCTTGTCTTAAACGCTGCAATTTTTGAAGCAATTCACGTTGATAATATGGTGGAACCCAACGCGTACGCATAGCAGTTTTCAAAGCAGCCCAAGTAGTTGGAATAGGATATAATCTACAATGTTCAGACCACCATACACATGCAAAACTAGTGAAAGCACAAACAGCAGCAGCAACTCGTCTCTCCTCAGGATATTGTAAACATGTAAATCGTTGTTCAGTTTCTAACTCCCAAGTAAGATATATATCAGGAACATATCTACCCTCAAATGGTGGAATATTCAATTTCAGTTTAGGAATATGGACATCATCTCGTACCTGAGGTGGTGGTGCAGGCCTACCATTACGAATATATACCTGAGGTCGACCTGCTGGTGGTGGTGCTGGTGGCTGCTCGTAGATCTGATTTTGATCAACCTCATCCTCATAAGCGCCCGCATACTCATCATCCTCCTGGGTACCAGCAACAGCAGTAGCAGGAGCCACAGAAGTATCAACAGCAGCACCAACAGTTTGGCCAAACGCAAGAGGAACACGTCTCGCTCGGCGAAGATCTATTTCGCGACGTGGAGGTAGTCGTTGTTGTTGTTGTTGGAGAGGTGCGTTAGGTGCAGCGGGTGGTGGTGGTGGAAGACGCGCGAGCAATTCATTAAATCTGTTATCGAGCTTTGTTTCGAACGTCTTCTCAAGGCCAGTGATCTTCTCCATGGCCTCTTCAAAATTGTTCAGCACATCTTGCACCTGTTCAGTCATCATTTGCTGAAACTTATCATGAAGCTCCTTGTTCGATAAATTCTCCCAGTCAATCTCGTCGGCTTGTGATCCTGGCATGGTTAGCAGCAATAGAAACACACAAGAATATGATCCTACAGACTACGAACAAGTGGTGGTGGTGGATGTCACAAATCCGTCAAGCAAAACTCAAATTCTTACCAGTTCTTACCCAGCAACAGGCGGTGATCGGCAACCGTTGTAGTCACAACTCTCAAAGCTTGGATAGAGCGATTACCAGGGAGAGTCAAACGCACGACGTAGATGTATGTGGAGCTGGGAAGGCTTATACTATGGTAGCAAAAAGGGTCAGCAATAATCAATTCAGAGATGCAAAGTTGAATAAACGCTCAACGACGGTACTGTGCTGGTCCTAGGCTAGACTGTGCTAGAGACGCGAGCCTAGAACACCAACAAAATCACGGC
>NW_021204069.1:0-972 GCF_002162155.2 Triticum dicoccoides
AATCACTTGAGATATGCAAATCATACCACATGGGCAAGATGACTGAAAAGCCTCGTTTTCAGTAAGATGGAACAAGATAGCAACTTGTTGGAAGTAACACATTTTGATGTGTCCAATCCAATGAGTGTTGAGGCATGCAGTGAATATCGTTATGATCTTACTTCACAGATGATTCGAGTAGATGTTGAGAATATTTACTTGATGAAACACAAGTCTGAATTATTGAATGGTTCAAGTAATTTCAGAGTGAAGTAGAAGATCATTGTGACAAGAGGATAAAATGTCTATGATATGATCATAGAGATGAATATCTGAGTTACGAGTTTTGGCACACAATTAAGACATTGTGGAAATTGTTTCGCAATTAATACCGCCTGGAACACCATAGTGTGATGGTGTGTCCGAACATCATAGTTGCACCCTATTGGATATGGTGCGTATCATGATGTCTCTTATCGAATTACCACTATCGTTCATGGGTTAGGCATTAGAGACAACCACATTCACTTTAAATAGGGCACCACATAATTCCGTTGAGATGACACCGTATGAATTATGGTTTAGAGAAACCTAAGTTGTCGTTTCTTAAAGGTTTGAGGCTGCGACGCTTATGTGAAAAAGTTTCAGGATTAAGCTCGAACCCAAAGCGGATAAAATGCATCTTCATAGGACACCCAAAACAGTTGGGTATACCTCCTAATTCAGATCCGAAAGCAATATGGATTGTTTCTTGAATCGGGTCCTTTCTCGAGGAAAGGTTTCTCTCGAAAGAGTTGAGTGGGAGGATGGTGGAGACTTGATGAGGTTATTGAACCGTCTCTTCAACTAGTGTGTGGCAGGGCACAGGAAGTTGTTCCTGTGGCACCTACACCAATTGAAGTGGAAGCTTATGATATTGATCATGAAACTTCGGATCAAGTCACTACCGAACCTCGTAGGACGACAAGGACACGTACTACTTCGGAGTGGTAA
>NW_021204070.1:0-1299 GCF_002162155.2 Triticum dicoccoides
TTTTCATAGGAAATGGGGCTGAATATGGACGAAATCAATCATATACATGGAAAAGGAGGAAAAGGAGATAAGAGGGATCAAATGGGAGGCGGAGGAGAAGCACCAGTAACCTTGATGTCGCTCCCTTTTTAGAGTACCCTATCGCACCTTTTTGTCAAAACATTGAACAAGCGAGACATTAGAAAAAGTAACAACCATAGAAAAACACTAAATACAAAATTGAATAGGCCCGGTCAAGATTAGTGATCCCAACCAAGAAGCAAAATTCCTAGTTTCTTTAATCCAGTCTTCACCCACAAATATTTCAGACTATGTAACCCGGTAAGGTTTTCATCCAACATCGTAAAAAGTTCACATATTAAAAAGTGTTATCCACTTTTGAATAAAATGTTTTGTTTAATTAATGTAAAAAATAATATTTTTCATGATCTTAAAAAAAATGTCATGCTTTCTTATGCTTTTAATCTTTCACGATATTCACTAATTTTTTAAAAGGAAATCTAGAAAGTTCCTTAACTTTTAAAGTAATTCTAAAATAGAAAAAATATTCATCACTTTTTTTCAATTTTTAAAATTGAGAAAATTGAAAGCAAATGGGTAGAGAAAAATTGAAGAAGAAAAAATAGCCGAGATATTGTGAAACCTTCCTAAAGCTGTGTGTTTTTTTTAGGGATAAAACCAAACTTTATTCAGCAAATTCAAAATGATTGGGATAAATGTTTGGTCATGGGGTTGAATGAGCCACATGTGGCGACTCCTATTTAAAGAAAGCATTTTTTTTTACTAAACTATGGGCTTCTTCATTTGTCGCCTTCGCTTCGAAGATGAAGTTACTTGTAAGATTGTTAGCTCATGCTTTAATTTCAGGGATGATCTGTCCATACCCTCTGCTGCTACTCTCTAGACCCTTGAGCACCTGTTTTGGCATCACAAGCGATAATACATCTTTGAAGACCTAGGTCCTTTTTTTTTGAGGGACAGAGCTAGGTCAAAAAGGCTGCCATTTGCGCAGGCGCTAGGCCAACGCTTTGGGTGGGCCTGCCCATGTAGCTAGCTTAGCTTAGGGATTTCAGTTTTTGTTGTACACTTTTGGGAACCTGCTAGAAGGTTGCTGAATCGGGAAGCTCTTAGAAAGTTCCTGTACCGGTTTCTTATTTACTAGTTTCTGATTCTTTTTTACTTTTTTACTTTTTTGTTTTATTTATATTTTTATTTTGTTTTGTGTTTTCTTTCCTTTGAAAATTCCCCTTTTTCTTTTAAAAAAATCATGTGTTTCTATGAAATGACCACATTTGTAAA
>NW_021204071.1:0-1065 GCF_002162155.2 Triticum dicoccoides
ATTATATCCTATTCCAACTACTTGGGCTGCTTTGAAAACTGCTATGCGTACGCGTTGGGTTCCACCATATTATCAACGTGAATTGCTTCAAAAATTGCAGCGTTTAAGACAAGGGAAAAATTCTGTAGAAGAATATTATCAGGAATTACAAACTGGCATGATTAGATGTGGTATTGTTGAGGAGAATGAAGCTATGCTTGCACGTTTTCTGGGTGGATTAAATAGAGAGATTCAGACCATTCTAGACTATAAGGAGTATACTAATATCACTCGTTTATTCCATCTTGCTTGTAAAGCTGAACGTGAAGTGCAGGATCGACAAGCATTGGGACGAACTAACTTTTCTGCAGGCCGACCTTCATCATGGACACCACGTGCATCTTCTACTTCAACTGCACCAGCACCTCCATCCGGTGCCACCTCCAGCCGTGATACAAGAAAACAGGCACAACCACCATTATCTTCCAAGAGCGCACCTGCGGGTCCTGCACAGCGTTCTTCTTCTTCCATGGCATCAACAGGGCACACAAGTGATATTATTTGTCGTCGTTGTAAGGGAGGAGGTCATTATGCGAGGGAATGCAAATCTCCGCATGTGATGATTGCTACCGCGGATGGTGGATATGAGTCCGCTAGTGACTATGATGAGGAGACATTGGCTCTTATTACACGTGAAGAACATGGTGGAGATGATTCTGATCATGAGACGCAATACATGGCTCCTGAAGACGCTGACAGGTATGAATGTTTAGTTACTCAACGTGTTTTGAGTGTGCAGGTCACACAAGCTGAGCAAAATCAGAGGCACAATTTGTTCCATACCAAGGGAGTTGTGAAGGAACGTTCTGTGCGCGTCATAATAGACGGAGGGAGCTGCAACAACTTGGCTAGCATGGAGATGGTGGAGAAGCTTTCTCTCACCACAAGACCACATCCACATCCTTACTACATCCAATGGTTCAACAACAGCGGCAAGGTTAAGGTAACATGTACTGTTCGTGTGCATTTTAGTATCTCTACATATGCTGATTATGTTGATTGTGATGTGGTACCTATGCAAGCATG
>NW_021204072.1:0-1223 GCF_002162155.2 Triticum dicoccoides
ATCGCAGGGATATTCTACCAATAATATCACGGGTTAGTCCACAATAAAATAATAATCATAAATATCACAAGTCACAAGTTGTGTTTCCAGTTCTGGTTTAACATTTTCTCCTCTGAAGACCGACACTAAGACCGACACTTGACCCATCCCAGCCTGTAGTCCTTAACCATGGACACGGCTATTCGAATAGGTTTAATCTCTGCAGAGGGTGTACTCTTTACCCACGAGTAACGAATTCCTTTAGTCCATAGGGACTAATTCCGTCTACGGTCTTTTTGTTGAAAACACACCTAACTTGCACATGCCAGCTTAACTCACACGTGTCTGGAATCACCCATGACACCTGTCAAGCAAACTGTAAGTGGGGAGGCTACAACCTCGCGTAGCATGGGATCAAATTTATATCGCGCGCTCTAAGGGGTGGCCTCCCTCTCGGTCTCAACCGGAAACACCCATGCCCCCGGACCAGGTGGCCTGCCTACCAGCTACAACCGGTATCTTCCACCATGGCCTCTCTGTACGGTGTGTGCTAGAAAGAGGTTGACAACTTACTGAACCGTACTTGTAACACCCCGGATGTAACTTTCCATATTTGTAACTCCAACTCTTGCCATTTTCGGCTATGTGATATGATATTCCCTCCGTGGTTGGGTTTTGTCTTTTGTTTTGCATTTTATTCATGTCATGCATCTCATATCATGTCATCATGTGCATCTCATTTGCATACGTGTTCGTCTCATGCATCCGAGCATTTTCCCCGTTGTCCGTTTCGCAATCCGACACTCACACATGCACCGGCGCACCCCCTCTTGTCTCTTTTTGTGTGCGGGTGTTGAACGTTCTCGAAATGGACCGAGCCTTGCCAAGTGGCCCTGGTATAGCACTGGTAGACCACATGTCAAGTTTCGGGACGTTTGGAGCTCGTTTGGTACTCCAACGATTAATCGCACTCCCGCAAAGGCCTCTTTTAAGTTGCAGCCCAACACCCCTCCAAAACAGCCCAATAACCCATCTAACTCCCCTCCATGCTCTCGGTCATTCGATCACGATCGTGTGGGCGAAAACTACACCCCATTTGGACACTCCTAGCTCCCTCTACCTCTATATATAGACCCCTCCCCCGAATTCCGGACGAAACCCTAGCAAATCTCCCCTCTCCGCACCGCCGAACACGTCCGGGCGAGCCAGACACGTCCGCCCGCCGCGCCCGGACGAATCCCAGC
>NW_021204073.1:0-1183 GCF_002162155.2 Triticum dicoccoides
ATAATTTCACGAAAGAACAAATCAGCAACATTAACAACATCATCGCTTTTATGACATGGTATAAAGTGTGCCATTTTCGAGAATCTATCCACGACAACAAATATGCTATCCCTCCCCTTCTTTGTTCGAGGTAAACCTAAAACAAAGTCCATAGATATATCCTCCCAAGGAACACTAGGTACAGGCAAAGGCATATATAAACCATGAGGATTGAGGCGTGACTTAGCTTTTTGACATGTAGTGCAGCGAGCAATAAAACGCTCAACATCCCGTCTCATCTTTGGCCAAAAGAAATGTGTAGCAAGTACGTCCTCCGTCTTCTTCACGCCAAAGTGTCCCATTAATCCTCCTCCATGCGCCTCCTGCAACAACAAAAGACGAACGGAGCTAGCTGGAATGCATAGCTTGTTAGCGCGAAACACAAATCCATCGTTAACAACAAACTTGTTCCACATTCTTCCTTCTTTACAATTATGCATTTCATCTTTAAAATCAGCATCATGCACATATTGATCTTTGATGGTCTCCGAACCAAATATTTTGAAGTCAAGTTGTGAAAGCATAGTATAGCGACGAGACAAAGCATCAGCAATAACATTTTCTTTTCCCTTCTTGTGTTTAATGACATAAGGGAAAGTCTCAATGAATTCAACCCATTTAGCATGTCTACGATTCAGTTTAGCTTGACTTTTAATATGTTTCAATGATTCATGATCAGAATGTATAACAAATTCTTTGGGCCATAAATAATGTTGCCATGTTTCTATAGTCCGAACAAGAGCATATAATTCTTTATCATAAGTAGAATAATTCAGACTAGGCCCACTCAATTTTTCAGAAAAGTATGCAACAGGTTTGCCATCTTGTAATAACACACCTCCTAATCCAATTCCACTAGCATCACATTCAAGCTCAAAAGTCTTATTAAAATCAGGAAGTTGGAGTAAAGGAGCATGTGTCAACTTATCTTTCAATACCGTGAAGGCTTCTTCCTATGCGGTACCCCAAAGAAAAGGCACATCTTTCTTTGTAAGCTCATTGAGAGGTGCAGCAATGGTGCTGAAATCTCTCACAAAACGCCTATAGAATCCAGCGAGGCCAAGAAAACTCCTCACTTGTGTGACCGTTTTGGGCTGCGGCCAACTCTCAATAGCTTCAATCTTGGCTTTATCAACTTCAATTC
>NW_021204074.1:0-1334 GCF_002162155.2 Triticum dicoccoides
GAGTCCCGGATGTGATCACGGACATGACGAGGAGTCTCGAAATGGTCGAGACGTAAAGATTGATATATTGGAAGCCTATGTTTGGACATCGGAAGTGTTCCGGGTGAAATCGGGATTTTACCGGGTTACCGGGAGGTTACCGGAACCCCCCGGGAGCCATATGGGCCATCATGGGCCTTAGTGGAAAGGATAAAGGGGCAGCCCAAGGTGGCTGCGCCTCTTTCCCCTCCCCTAGTCCTATTAGGACTAGGAGAAGGTGGCCGGCCCCCCTCTCTCCCTTCCCCTCCGAGGAATCCTAGTTGGACTAGGATTGGGGGGAGGAATCCTACTCCCAGAGGGAGTAGGACTCTCCTGCGCCTCCCTCTTTGGCCGGCCAGCCTCCCCTCCTCTCCTCCTTTATATACGGAGGCAGGGGCACCTCTAAACACAGAAGTTGACACAAGTTGATCCACGTGATCGATTCCTTAGCCGTGTGCGGTGCCCCCTGCCACCATATTCCTCGATAATACTGTAGCGGAGTTTAGGCGAAGCCCTGCTGCTGTAGTTCATCAAGATCGTCACCATGCCGTCGTGCTGACGAAACTCTTCCCCGACACTTTGCTGGATCGGAGTCCGGGGATCGTCATCGGGCTGAACGTGTGCTCGAACTCGGAGGTGCCGTAGTTTCGGTGCTTGATCGGTTGGATCATGAAGACGTACGACTACTTCCTCTACGTCGTGTCATCGCTTCCGCAGTCGGTCTGCGTTGGGTACGTAGACAACACTCTCCCCTCATTGCTATGCATCACATGATCCTGTGTGCGCGTAGGAATTTTTTTTGAAATTACTACGAAACCCAACAGTGGCATCCGAGCCTAGGTTAATGATGTTGATGTTATATGCACGAGTAGAACAAAAGTGAGTTGTGGACGATACAAGTCATACTGCCTACCAGCATGTCATATTTTGGTTCAGCGGTATTGTTGGACGAGACGACCCGGACCAACCTTACGCGTACGCTTACGCGAGACCGGTTCCCTCGACGTGCTTTGCACAGAGATGGCTTGCGGGCGACTGCCTCTCCAACTTTAGTTGAACCAAGTATGGCTACGCCCGGTCCTTGCGAAGGTTAAAACAGAGTCTATTTGACAAACTATCGTTGTGGTTTTGATGCGTAGGTGAGATTGGTTCTTACTTAAGCCCGTAGCAGCCACGTAAAACATGCAACAACAAAGTAGAGGACGTCTAACTTGTTTTTGCAGGGCATGTTGTGATGTGATATGGTCAAGGCATGATGCTGAATTTTATTGTATGAGATGATCATGTTTTGTAACCAAGTTATCGGCAACTGGCAG
>NW_021204075.1:0-2468 GCF_002162155.2 Triticum dicoccoides
CTGATTCTGATTCTGGACTAGCAACTGCATCAATGTGTTTTGCTGCTGGATCAACTGGGTGAGCTCCGGTGGAAAGGCAAATCCGGGGTCACGTCTCGGAGGCATCTGAGGGTTTAGAAAAGATGAGATATAAGAATAGAGGGGGTCTAAAGAGAAAACACTACCCATATGAACATGAGGCAAAACAAACAATTCACTTCAATCAATCAAACAAGGGCATACAATCGATCTATCTATCGCAAAAGTGCTCGGGCTACTATATTTACATGGTGGACTACTACTACTGATGAGGTGGTCTACTAGAAATATTCTACGGACGTTGACTCCATGATATCTGCTCCAGCTTCATTAACATAGTCATCATCGCTACTATCCGCTTCTGAGTCGGTGCCGTCGATGATGATGTAGTCTTCCGGGCTAATCTCCTTGGGTTCTTCGTCTTCATCTACTGGCGTAGGGTCTCCCATAAATATTCCAATCTTCTTGATCAGGTCGTCATTCTTCTCCACCAATACTTCAATTTCCTCTTCATAATCTTCACGTGTAGCCTTGAGTTCTTCCTCCAGTTCCTTGATTCTAGTCTTAGCCTTCTTCAGATCTATCATGTCGGCGCACATCTGGTTCTCCTGTTGTCGAATGTGCTGGTTTAGCTCCTGGATAAAAGCTGCAATTGATCTATCCTTCCTGGTGCTGATCATCTCCCAGTGTTCATCTTGGCGCCCACAAATCTGGTAGATAGTATCCTTGAGATCCTTGCGGTAGACTTCTCCAATGTGTCCCATGGCGATGTGAGCTGCCATGCTCTTTCCTAGACTCCAAGTTGGTGCATCAAAAGAAAACTCTATGGGCTCAGTGACTGGCATGAACGTCCTTCCTGGAACTTAAACTTGAATCATCCAGCGCTCTTCTTCAGGTAAATTGGCGTTGTAGGTTCCCGTGAAGCTTGGTACTCCTATGTTTAGGTATCTAGTGACTTCCTTCAAGTGGCGTCCAAAGGGTGTATCTTCATCCGGTTGCGTGAACTTGTTCCTTGCATCCGCCATCCTAAAGAGTAGAAAAGATGAGAGTTCAGAAGAGAAGAGAGTGAATAGTGATCTAGGTCTCTAGCTTAGTGGTCGTGTCCTACAGTTAGCGTGTGCTCTGATACCATCTCTGTAGCGACCAGACCTCAAACAGTCTGATCTCTGTACTCCGGTGTCATCCCTGGATCAGTAATGCTGACACCACACAGTACTCGGAGGATTTATAACAGAGTAGCAATCACACACTTATTACATCGAGTGTCTCAAAAGAGAGCTTATTACAATAAGTATGGCTTAAGGCCATCTAATAACGATAACAGCGAAAGGCTTGGAAGATAAGTGAGTCCATCAACTCCAACGGCATCACTGAGTATAGAACCACGACCTAAAAACTCCTTAATCGTCGTCTGAAAAGTCTGCAACATTAACGTTGCAGCCCGAAAATGGGTCAGCACATGGAATATGCTGGCAAGGTAACACATAGAGAGTAATGGAATGAAACAACTATACTATATGCATATTTGGCTGGTGGAAAGCTCTATGGTTACAGTTTTGCGTAAAGCCAATTTTTCCTACTTCAAAGGAATAAAATTTAATTACTATCATGGTGGTTGTTAAACATTGAGAATGGTTGACAACATTCTCAATCCCAATTAAGCATCATCATTAAACATAACCCAACAAAATTAATTTAGAGTAACATGTTGAGATTCACATGAAAATCCAAGTACTAGATACTCAAGATGTCCATAACCGGGGACACGGCTAACCATGATTAGTTTATTACACTCTACAGAGGTTTGCGCACTTTTCCCCACAAGACTCGATCGCCTCCGTTTGGTTTCTCGCACTACATGGTGTTTGAGAAGACGGATGACCGAGACATAATCTTTCAGAAGCGCTAGCACCTTACGATGGGTAGACCGTACCACCTACATCCCCTACATCTGCTAGTCTACCACTGTAAGAGTTCGCACGACTTAGTCAACTATGCTAGAGCCCATAATAGCTTGTGGCTGCACACGGAAGTTTCTAGTATGAATAGTCTCATGATCCCTTTGAGCCTGGGTGGCGGTCCAAAAGAAAAACAGGCAAGTCCTGGAATACCCAGGTGCCTCAATCCACCCAGATGTGTGTTTAAGTTGCCACCTTAGATAAACCATTAATTAACAATCTCACATCTATCATGGATTTCACTCACCCAATCCACGTCTACTAGCATAGCATGGCATAATAAGCAAACGTAGAAGTAACTCCCAAAGGTTTGATAATAAACAGGTAATAGGTACTACCTCATCTACTTCCCATCCCACAATTTAATTAGATCCTAATCATGCAATGTGTGAGGATTGATCTAATGCAATAAAACTGGGTAGTAGAAAAGGTATGATCAAAGTGTTACTTGCCTTGCTGATGATCCGCGAAACCTAACGATTCGAAGTAACA
>NW_021204076.1:0-1154 GCF_002162155.2 Triticum dicoccoides
CCATGGTGTACAGAATTTTTATCAAATTGCCATGGTCTACCAAGTAATAAGGAACATGCTTGCATAGGTACCACATCACAATCAACATAATCAGCATATGTAGAGATACTAAAATGCACACGAACAGTACGTGTTACCTTAACCTTGCCGCTGTTGTTGAACCATTGGATGTAGTAAGGATGTGGATGTGGTCTTGTGGTGAGAGAAAGCTTCTCCACCATCTCCATGCTAGCCAAGTTGTTGCAGCTCCCTCCGTCTATTATGACGCGCACAGAACGTTCCTTCACAACTCCCTTGGTATGGAACAAATTGTGCCTCTGATTTTGCTCAGCTTGTGTGACCTGCACACTCAAAACATGTTGAGCAACTAAACATTCATACCTGTCAGCGTCTTCAGGAGCCATGTATTGCGTCTCATGATCAGAATCATCTCCACCATGTTCTTTACGTGTAATAAGAGCCAATGTCTCCTCATCATAGTCACTAGCGGACTCATATCCACCATCCGCGGTAGCAATCATCACACGCGGAGATTTGCATTCCCTCGCATAATGACCTCCTCCCTTACAACGACGACAAATAATATCACTTGTGTGCCCTGTTGATGCCATGGAAGAAGAAGAATGCTGTGCAGGACCCGCAGGTGCGCTCTTGGAAGATAATGGTGGTTGTGCCTGTTTTCTTGTATCGCGGCTAGAGGTGGCACCGGATGGAGGTGCTGGTGCGGTTGAAGTAGAAGATGCACGTGGTGTCCATGATGAAGGTCGGCCTGCAGAAAAGTTAGTTCGCCCCAATGCTTGTCGATCCTGCACTTCACGTTCAGCTTTACAAGCAAGATGGAATAAACGAGTGATATTAGTATACTCCTTATAGTCTAGAATGGTCTGAATCTCTCTATTTAATCCACCCAGAAAACGTGCAAGCATAGCTTCATTCTCCTCAACAATACCACATCTAATCATGCCAGTTTGTAATTCCTGATAATATTCTTCTACAGAATTTTTCCCTTGTCTTAAACGCTACAATTTTTGAAGCAATTCACGTTGATAATATGGTGGAACCCAACGCGTACGCATAGCAGTTTTCAAAGCAGCCCAAGTAGTTGGAATAGGATATAATCTACAATGTTCAGACCACCATACACATGCAAAACT
>NW_021204077.1:0-924 GCF_002162155.2 Triticum dicoccoides
TAGAGGCACCAAAGACGTTTTCGAAACGTCGCGGAACATATGAGATGTTTCGAGGGCTGAAATTGGGATTTCAGGCTCGTGCCCACGTCAAGAGGTATAAGACCTCCGACGATTTTCTTAGCCTGCAAACTAAGGGAGAAAAGCTCAATCATTGAGCTTGTGCTCAGATTGTCTGAGCACAACAATCACTTGAATCGAGTGGGAGTTGATCCTCCAGATGAGATAGTGATGTTTCCCCAAAGTCATTGCCACCAAGCTGCTAGAGCTTCGTGATTAACTATAACATATCAGGGATAGATATGATGATCCTTGAAATATTCATGATGTTTGACACCGCGAAAGTAGAAATCAAGAAGGAGCATCAATTGTTGATGGTTGGTGAAACCACTAGTTTCAAGAAGGGCAAGGGAACAAAGGGATATTTCATGAAATGACACATCAGCTGCTGCACCAGTGAAGAAACCCGAGGTTGAACCCAAACCCGAGACTAAGTGCTTCTGTGATAAGGGGAATAGCCGCTAGAGCAGAATTACCCTAGATACTTGGTAGATAAGAAGGCTGGCAAGGTCGATAGAAGTATATTGGATATACATTATGTTAATGTGTACTTTACTAGTACTCCTAGTAGCACCAGGGTATAAGATACCGGTTCGGTTGCTAAGTGTTAGTAACTCGAAATAAAGAGCTACGGAATAAACGGAGACTAGCTAAAGGTGAGCTGACGATATGTGTTGGAAGTGTTTCCAAGTTTGATGTGATCAAACATCGCACGCTCCCTCTACCATCAAGATTAGTATTAAACCTGAATAATTGTCATTTGGTGCTTGCGTTGAGCATAGACATGATTGGATTATGTCTATCGCAATACGGTTATTCATTTAAGGAGAATAATGATTACTCTATTTATTTGAATAAAACCTTCAA
>NW_021204078.1:0-840 GCF_002162155.2 Triticum dicoccoides
ACCTTGCTCTCGATATTTTCTTAAGTTTCAATTCGAGAGTTACGTTCTGCCACCTTCCCCGATGTTATCGACCAGATAGTCAACCTTGTAGCGGTTCGTTCTCCCGGAATACCCCCCTTATTCTTTCGTAAGTACGATGGAGATCCCGAAGAAAGGATGACGACTTCATCATGATGACCTGAAGCAGAAAAATGAAGACATCAACGTAATGGATTGATCTCTTCGAGAAGAGCAAGCTAGGATGAGAAGACCTGCTAGATTCGTTACCAAACCTTCCCCCCTTTCACTACCTCTTAAATCTCGGGACGAGATTTCTTGTAGTGGAGGAGATTTGTAACGCCCGGATAATCATGCTACAGTAATCCCACGCTAATCATGCCATGACACCTCGGTTACTGTTGCTATCCTCGCAACAATTCGGAACCGTTCGAAATTCAAATTCAAATTAATGGTAACAATAAAAGTTTTCAAAAATTAAAACTAAAATGTTTGGTGGTTGTCAAATATTACAAAGTTAATTATGGTGCAACAAACCCATTTCTATAAAATACCTAAATGTTCTAAATTAAATAAAACAGAATAGGAAAAGAAATAAAAAATACAAAAGCAAAAGACAAAACAAAACTAAAAGAAAAAAAAAGCCCCCTGGCCAACTGGGCCAGACGGCCCAGCTCACCGGCCAGGCCGGCCCACCTGGCCCAGCCGGCCTCCCCTTAACCCCCACCCCGATCGGAACCCTAGCCGGTCCGCCACTCCACTCTCCCCACTCGCCCCCCCCCACTCGCTCTCCCCCCTCCTCCCCGATCCAGATCGGATCGGGGGAACGAACCCCATCGCCCC
>NW_021204079.1:0-1397 GCF_002162155.2 Triticum dicoccoides
CACCCCAACATCAGCATACATCAACATGCAAATATGCAGGAAGATTAACGTGCATGAGAAAAGGACTATCTCAATAAATATATAGAGAAATCACATTTATTTTACTTCAAGTTATCATTTTATTGAGCCAATATCAACAATTTATCCAACCAAATCTCGCTGAAATATATTACAACATGTACACGCAGCAACACTCTGGATCAGATGGCCAGCGCTCCATAGCGCCAGGAAGGTGCTCTACTGTACGCGTGTACCATAGGATTTTCATAGATCCAAAACATTGTTATTTTCATTGGACAAAGGCATGCATTGGTGTTGCCGGTACTGGGCATGCGTAGATGGACGAATTCAATGTTGATGATGTGCTGCTCGAGGTTTGCCATGCCTGGGAACACATCGGAGACGAAAGCATGCGTCGGTGTTGCCAGCACCGAGCATGCGTAGATGGGGACCTGCACGAGTTGTATGTCATGTCAGATGGATCGGAGGGGCCAGCGGGGAGGACTAGACAATGGTTGTAGCGCCAATCGGAGTAGGACCAGTGTCTCTAACGGTGGATGGAGTAGACAAAGTGGTCGGGGAAGATGACGCCGACGCTAGTGATGAGCTGATGCTGGACGACGACGAAGGGGGTGGACGGGCAGCACAACTCAGGTGAGCGAGCGGCAGTGGCGTCGAAGAAGAGTGGTGGTCGCGGCTTGCTAGGAGCGGCGGCTGGGTTAGGAGTGCGGTGGCAATGCTCGATGTAGGCGAGGAAAAACACGACAGTGTGACAAAGATCGAAGCGGACGATGGTGTTCCCGAGCCAAGGGAGGCGCTCGTGGTGCATAGCACCGGAGGTCGGCGCGCCAGGACGACAGGGTGGACCTTGGACCGCGACTCTATGGCATGAAGGGGCGACACACCACAAGTAGGTGGGTTGGGGCAACGGTAGGAAGACCTCGGGGTAGCAACGTCGACCGCGTGTCGCGGCACTACGGCCCGAAGGGGTGGCGCAGCAGTGGAGCGCCGGTCGGTACTGCAACCTCGACGATGGCCTCGGGCGGGGGCGGGGACCGCGTGCCGCGGCACTACAGCCCGAAGCGGCGTTGTAGCGGCGTTTCACGGATCGCAGGGACCGCATGCTGTGGCGCGACAGCCCGAAGATGCAGTGCAGCGGCGGCTCGCGGGTCCGGGCAGCCGCCGAGAGAACCACTGGCCGGTGGTGACAGCCTGACGGGTGGACGGTCGCTACGGGGGTAGCCGTCGGGAGGTTCTCGGGGCGTCGCCGTGGACTGCTTGTAACAGCGGACGATTTGAACCGCCGTCCGCGGGAGCGGTGCTACCTCTTGAGCATGTGTTGATTTTCCCTTGAAGAGGAAAGGGTGATGCGACAAAGTAGCGTAAGTATTTCCCTC
>NW_021204080.1:0-1265 GCF_002162155.2 Triticum dicoccoides
GGAGGAAAAGATGCTAAGTATAGGTCATTTTAGAGCTATCCTAGGCTAAATAGGTCATTTTGAAGCTAGCTAAGCATATTAAGTCATTTTGGAGGAAAAATGCTAAGTATAGGTCATTTTTGAGCTATCCTAGGTTAAATAGGTCATTTTGGAGCTAATTAAGCTTATTATGTAATTTTTGAGCTAGCTAAGCATATTGAGTCATTTTGGAGGAAAAAATGCTAATTATAGGTCATTTTAGAGCTACCCTAGGTTAAATAGGTCATTTTGGAGCTAAGTAAGGTTATTATGTCATTTTGGAGCTAGCTAAGCATATGAAGTCATTTAGGACCTAAAATATGTCATTTCTTAAGCATATTATATCATTTTAGAGCTAGCTAAGCATATTAAGTCATTTTGGAGGAAAAGATGCTAAGTATAGGTCATTTTAGAGCTATCCTAGGTTAAATATGTCATTTTTAAGCTAGCTAAGCATATTAAGTCATTTTGGAGGAAAAATACTAAGTATAGGTCATTTTAGAGCTATCCTAGGTTAAATATGTCACTTTGGACCTAATTAAGCTTATTATGTCATTTTTGAGCTAGCTAAGCATATTGAGTCATTTTGGAGGAAAAAATGCTAAGTATAGGTCATTTTAGAGCTATCCTAGGTTAAATAGGTCATTTTAGAGCTAAGTAAGGTTATTATGTCATTTTGGAGCTAGCTAAGCATGTGAAGTCATTTAGGAGGTAAACTATGTCATTTCTTAAGCATATTATGTCATTTTAGAGCTAGTTAAGCATATTAAGTAATTTTGCAGGAAAAGATGCTAAGTATAGGTCATTTTAGAGCTATCCTATGTTAAATAGGTCATTTTGGAGCTAGCTAAGCATATTAAGTCATTTTGGAGGAAACAAATGCTAAGTATAGGTCATTTTAGAGCTATCCTTGGTTAAATAGGTCATTTTGGAGCTTATTAAGCTTATTATGTAATTTTTGAGCTAGCTAAGCATATTGAGTCATTTTGGAGGAAACAATGCTAAGTATAGGTCATTTTAGAGCTATCCTAGGTTAAATAGGTCATTTTAGAGCTAAGTAAGGTTATTATGTCATTTTGAAGCTACCTAAGCATGTGAAGTCATTTAGGAGCTAAACTATGTCATTTCTTAAGCATATTATGTCATTTTAGAGCTAGTTAAGCAGATTAAGTAATTTTGGAGGAAAAGATGCTAAGTATAGGTCATTTTAGAGCTATCTTAGGTTAAATAGGTCATTTTGAAGCTAG
>NW_021204081.1:0-799 GCF_002162155.2 Triticum dicoccoides
TGAGTGTCGATGACCGACAGGTAAACGCACCCCAGGGTTCGTTACTCGTGAAAATCACTCCGGGAACCTAAATCAGTGACTAATAGTCCACGAAACGGGCCAGAACCTGACAAAACTGCGAGTGTTGATGACCGACACGTAAGCGCACCTTGGGGTTCAACAACTATGAAAATCACTTTGGGACCCCAAAACGGTGAGTAATAGTCCACAAAACGGGTCAGAATCAGCCAAAACTTTGAGTATTGATGACCGACACGTAAACGCACCCCAAGGTTTTTTACTCGTGGAAATCACTCCGAGAACCTAAAACAATGAGTAATACTCCACGAAACAGGCTAGAATCAGCCAAAACTGTGAGTGTTGATGAGCGACACGTATGCGCACCTTGGGTTTCAACAACTATGGAAATTGCTTTGGGGCCCCAAATCGGTGAGTAATAGTCCATGAAACGGGTCAGAATCGGCCAAAACTGCGAGTGTTGATGAACGACACGTAAACGCACCCCAGGGTTCGTTAATCATGGAAATCACTCCGGGAACCTATAACAGTGAGGAATAGTCCATGACGGGCCAGAATCGACAAAAACCGCGATTGTTGATGACCGACACGTAAACGCACCCTAGGGTTCGTTAATCATGGAAATCACTCCGGGATCCCAAAACAGTGAGGAATAGTCCATGACGGGCCAGAACCGACCAAAACTGCGAGTGTTGATGACCAACACGTAAGCGCAGCTTGGGGTTCAACAACTATGGAAATCGCTTTGGGACCCCAAAACGGTGAGTAATAGTCCACGAAA
>NW_021204082.1:0-827 GCF_002162155.2 Triticum dicoccoides
TCCGGGTTCGTCTCGTCGTTCTGAGCAACTTTCATGTAGAAAGTATTTTCATCCGAGTTACGGATTAAAAGATATGATTTTCTAAAGATTTAAATCATTTTCTGATTTTATTTAGTTATTTAATTCCAACATTATCCAAAACAGTGAATGATGACGTCAGCATGACATCAGAGTGATGTCAGCAGGTCAACTGGTCAGTTGACCAGTCAAACCAGACAGGTGGGTCCAGTGGGACCCACATGTCATTGTCAGGGATATTAACAGAATTCTAAAACTAACTAAATTGGGTTAATTAGTGGGTGGGGCCCGGTAGTCAGTGAGAGATTAGTGTTTAATTAATTAATTTAATTAATTAGCAATTTATCTATTTATTTTTATTCGTTTTAAGACATGGGGCCCGCATGTCAGTGGCAGTGGCTGCCACATCAGCGTAGTTGACCCGGTCAACTTGGCCAGTTGGGGCCCCAGGCCCACAGGCAGTGACCCAGGGGGTGGACCCCACACATGCCACATCAGCCGGCCGGCGTTTAGACACCGGCGAGTCCGTTTTCGCGGCGGCGCGGCTTGGGATAGTGGCGGGTTTCGCCCATAGGGCACCAAACCGAGCGGGACCGGTCGCGTTCGAACGGCAAGACGACGGCGAAGTGAGTGGGGGTGGTTGTAGAGGCGGTGGTGGCCGGAGTCGAGCGCCACGAGCTCGTCGGCGGTGAGGTGGTTCGGGCGCGAAATGAAGATGGCGACACCGCGCGCTTCGGGGCTAACGGGAAGGCCAGGGGGGAGCTGCGCGACGCGCTGAGCACAAAGGACTCGGCCCCGTGACCATTTGG
>NW_021204083.1:0-1034 GCF_002162155.2 Triticum dicoccoides
ACCCAGTCCGTATAGTTGCTGCCATCATCTTTCAGCTTGGTTTTCTCTAGGAACGCGTTGAAGTTCATGTTGACATGAGCGTTGGCCATTTGATCTACAAGACATATTTGCAAAGGTTTTAGACTAAGTTCATGATAATTAAGTTCTAATCAAATTATGAACTCCCACTCAGATTAGACATCCCTTTAGTCATCTAAGTGTTACACGATCCGAGTCGACTAGGCCGTGTCCGATCATCACGTGAGACGGACTAGTCATCGTCGGTGAACATTCTCATGTTGATCGTATCTTCCATACGACTCGTGTTCGACCTTTCGGTCTCCGTGTTCCGAGGCCATGTCTGCACATGCTAGGCTCGTCAAGTTAACCCTAAGTGTTTTTGCTGTGTAAAACTGTCTTACACCCGTTGTATGTGAACGTAAGAATCCATCACACCCGATCATCATGTGGTGCTTAGAAGCGACGAACTGTAGCAACGGTGCACAGTTAGGGGAGAACACTTCTTGAAATTTTATAAGGGATCATCTTATTTACTACCGTCGTCCTAAGTAAACAAGATGCATAAACATAATAAACATCACATGCAATTATATAGTTGTGACATGATATGGCCAATATCATATAGCTCCATTGATCTTCATCTTCGGGGCTCCATGATCATCTTGTCACCGGCTTGACACCATGATCTCCATCGTCATGATCTCCATCATCGTGTCTTCATGAAGTTGTCACGCCAACGACTACTTCTACTTCTATGACTAACGTTTAGCAATAAAGTAAAGTAGTTTACATGGCGTTATTCAATGACACGCAGGTCATACAAAAAATAAAGACAACTCCTATGGCTCCTGCCGGTTGTCATACTCATCGACATGCAAGTCGTGAATCCTATTACAAAGAACATGATCTCATACATCACAATTCATCATTCATCACAACTTCTGGCCATATCACATCACATGATCAATCGCTGCAAAAACAAGTTAGACGTCCTCTAATTGTTGTTGCATCTTTTACGTGGCTGCAATTGGGTT
>NW_021204084.1:0-1118 GCF_002162155.2 Triticum dicoccoides
CATGAGCTAGCATGAAGAAAATGCTTTCAAAAGTTTCCAACACTAACTTAATGTTCAACAACATCATGGAGGAGATAAGGATGTTGTCAATGGACTCAACAACAACTCATCGGAATTTCCATATCACTGGACTTCCACCATCGTGTGAACACGGTGATAGCATTGGTCAGACCCAAAAGATATAATGGTGTATGCTCGAGGGATCAACCACGAGGAAGACAACATTACGAGCATCGTTGGTTCTGACTTGATTTGACGATAGCCCACACTCAAATCAAAGGATTGATAAGACGATAGGTCCAGCAACTGATCACAGGGACCAATCGATGAAGATATCATCTTTCTTCAACACACACTACACAAGAATATCCCTTTGGAACGAACTAAGTCAGGCAAGCTTTTATCTTCCAACCCTCCAAGTTGTCGTTTAGTTTAACCAACTAGCTCAGGGATATCTAACACCGATTCTTGGAGAGAAGGTGGTTCACAAGAAACCAACTTGATCACGAGCTCAATATAGCAGTCAGGTGACAACCTGGTAATACCTCCGAGAAGATCTGCGGAAATCACGAACCACCGATATGTTACTAAGCTCGAGAACAATCTTGCTTTTCAGGGCAAGATGATATGATCAAATGAGCGAGGACTTGACAAAATCCTAACTCATCAATCAAAGAGTGCACCAGGAAATAAGGACTAGGTAGCACGATCAGTCTTAGAAGGATGATTCAGGAACCAACACGCTAAGAATAAGATTATTGTCCTTTAACTACCAAGCAACGAGGTTGCTGGGAGTATTGATTTCACACATCACAATTCATTTGTCGGTATTCCGGTTGCATCAACACGAAGACCGAGGAATGACTAATGATGGCAAGAAGTATCACTGTACCAAGAGTTCATAGGATGGTGTGCAATTCCTATAACAATCCCGATATAAAGATGGTAATACTCCAAGGTAGAACAGAACAAAAGCTGGATTAGCAATTTGATCTGCGGAGCATAACTTCTTTGACCCAATCCTGGATATGGAAGAGGTACTAGAGTTTGTTTCTCCTAGTCATTCTGCGATAGAATGGCTTGACGGACCACAAGAGTAATAGGCATCGATAAACGAA
>NW_021204085.1:0-654 GCF_002162155.2 Triticum dicoccoides
GTGCTTGTCTCGGCGTCCGTTGTCGTTACCGCGATGACGTCCGCCTCAACTCGCGTTACACTAAGACAGGGTGGCACTGGTGTCACGTGCTCGTCTCGGCGTCCGTCGTCGCTACCGCGATGACGTCCGCCTCGACTCACGTTACGCTAAGACAGGGTGACACTGGTGTCCCGTGCTCGTCTCGTCGTCCGTCGTCGCTACCGCGACGACGTCCGTCTTGACTCGCATTACGCTAAGACAGGTTGGCAATGGTGTCACGTGCTCGTCTCGGCGTCAGTCGTCGCTACCGCGACGACGTCCGCCTCGACTCACGTTACGCTAAAAAAGGGAGGCAGTGCTGTCACGTGCTCGTCTCGGCGTCCGTCGTCGCTACCGCAAGGACGTCCGCCTCGACTCGCGTTACGCTAAGACAGGGTGGCACTTGTGTCACGTGCTCGTCTCGGCGTCCGTCGTCGCTACCGTGACGACGTCCGCCTCGACTCGTGTTACGCTAAGACAGGGAGGCACTGGTGTCACATGCTCGTCTCGGCGTCTATCGTCGCTACCGTGACGACGTCCGCCTCGACTCGCGTTACGCTAAGACAGGGTGGCAATGGTGTCATGTGCTCGTCTCGGTGTCCGTCGTCGCTACCGCGACGACGTCCGCCTCGACTC
>NW_021204086.1:0-1297 GCF_002162155.2 Triticum dicoccoides
GGAAATTGGAATCTAATATTTCCTTCCTTCATATCAATAATTGTACCAATTGTTCTATGGAAAGGTCTACCAAGAATAATAGGACATGAAGGATTGCAATCTATGTCAAGAACAATAAAATCTACGGGCACATAATTCCTATTTGCAACAATAAGAACATCATTAATTCTTCCCATAGGTTTCTTAATAGTGGAATCCGCAAGGTGCAAGTTTAGAGAGCAATCATCAAAGTCACGGAAACCTAACAAATCACACAAAGTCTTTGGAATCGTGGAAACACTAGCACCCAAATCACACAAAGCATAGCATTCATGATCTTTAATTTTAATTTTAATAGTTGGTTCCCACTCATCATAAAGTTTTCTAGGGATAGAAACTTCTAACTCAAGTTTTTCTTCATAAGATTGCATCAAAGCATCAACGATATGTTTGGTAAAAGCTTTATTTTCACTATAAGCATGAGGAGAATTTAGCACGGATTGCAACAAGGAAATACAATCTATCAGAGCAATTATCATAATTAAATTCCTTGAAATCCAAAATAGTAGGTTCATTAACATCAAGAGTTTTGATGTCTTCGATCCCACTTTTATCAAATTTAGCATCAAGATCTAAAAACTCCAAATTTTTGGAACGCCTTCTAGGTAAAGGTGGATCATATTCAGTCCCATCATTATCAAGATTCATATTGCAAAACAAAGATCTAATAGGGGCACATCAATAACTTTTAGATCTTCATCTTTATTATCATGGAAACTAGAAGAACACGCTCTTATAAAGGAATCTTTCTTAGCATGCATACTAGCAGTTCTTTCTTTGCACTCATCAATGTAAATTATCATGGCTTTGAGAGACTCATTGATATCATGCTGAGGTGGAATAGATCTAAGTTTCAAAGAATCAACATCAAGAGAAATTCTATCAACGTTCCTAGCCAACTCATCAATCTTAAGCAATTTTTCTTTAATCAAAGCATTGAAATTCTTTTGCGAATTAATAAATTCTTTAATATTAGATTCAAAATCAGAGGGCATCTTATTATAATTTCCATAAGAATTGTTGTAGGAATTACCATAATTATTAGAGGAATTACTAGGATAAGGCCTAGGATTAAAGTTTCCTCTATACGCATTGTTACCAAAATCATTCCTACCAACAAAATTCACATCCATAGATTCATTATTATTCTCAATCAAAGTAGACAAAGGCATATCATTAAGATCAGAAGAAACACTTTTATTAGCAAATAATTTCATAAGTTCATCCATCTTTCCACTCAAAACATTAATTTCTTCTA
>NW_021204087.1:0-820 GCF_002162155.2 Triticum dicoccoides
CCCGCCGCCCCGACGCCGCCTCGACCCCGCCCCGACGCCGCTGCCCCACCTCGACCCCGCCCCGTCCACACCACCGTCGACCCGCCTACCCAAGGTACGACCACCTCCTCCTTCTCCATTCCTACTACTACTCCCCTATCAGAACAGAACACCATTGATCATGCACAAAATTATGCTGGTGAGGCCTGATGGTCACCGCCAGTGGAACACAGGGAATCAGAAACTGAAATCCGGGTTTCAGGAGATAATCAGACATAACTGGAACACAGCTCCCAACTCAACTAACCCGAATTTGTCAAATGGAGATAAAGATGGTGATTAGTACTACCCTCAGCTTATCAGTAGTTAACAATCTCGATTTCGACTTGGAATTAGACACTCAAAGATACAAACAACTGCTGATATCCTAAAAATTCAGAACAGTATAGCTATCATTTTGAAGTTTGAAACTAAAAAATATCGACAGCAGTAATTGTTCTAAGATGGTTCAGGATAGTGGATCTTAGGCATTACATTTTTCTTTTTGATGAAATAGGCATTATATTTAAGCTGGCAGTACAGTAGGCATAACCTTCTACCTCACTTAAACAGTTGACAATTCTTTACCTTAGTCTTTGCATCCCATCAGCAAGCTTTTATTGGTGGCTCACCAAAACCAAACATCTAAAGGCATCCTCCTAGCCTCCTGGTACATCAATTTCAAGGTAGGCGAACCATGGTTCCATTTAACCAAGTGAACTTCCTTTTCTTCTTGCTAGGAGTTGAAAATTTGGCATTTGTGGTTGTGACGGTTAAATGAAATGGAGATACTCCTCAGTAA
>NW_021204088.1:0-495 GCF_002162155.2 Triticum dicoccoides
CCGTCTCGATCGCCCCCGGCCCGCCGCCCGTCGTCGCGCCGTCCCCGTCGCTGACCGTACGCCGCCGCCGCACCCCGGCCCGCTCGTATCCACACACACACACATACACACACACACACACACACTACACACACATGTACACACACAGTACTACACACACACACACACACATTTTTTACTTATTTTCTGTTTTCTATTGTTTAGATTAATGTTAGATGAATTCCGTAGATAAGAATGTTAGAATGTTAATGTTAGATGAATTAGAACTAGTTTTTTTAGTAATTTTTTTAGCTATATGAGATTATTTGAACTAGTTGAATTAATATAACAAGTTTATTTTTAGTAAATGCTTAGTAGAACTAGTTGAATTAATAGAATTAGTTTATTTTTAGTAAGAAAATTTAGGTATATGAGATTATTTGAACTAGTTGAATTAATAGAACTAGTTTATTTTTAGTAAGAAAATTTAGGTATATGAGATTATTTGAACTAGTT
>NW_021204089.1:0-584 GCF_002162155.2 Triticum dicoccoides
TGCTTATATGTCGGTCGTGAACACTCACAGTTTTGGCCGGTTCTGGCCTGTTTCATGGACTATTACTCACAGTTTTGGGATCCCGAAGCGATTTCCATGGTTAACGAACCCCGGGCGCGTTTACGTGTCGGTCATCAACACTCGCGGTTTTTGTCGATCTGACCCGTTTTGTGGACTATTACTCACCATTTTGGAGTCCCGAAGCGATTTCCATGGTTGTTGAACCCCAAGGTGCGCTTACGTGTCGGTCATCAACAATCGCAGTTTTGGCCGATTCTGGCCCATTTCTTGGACTATTACTCACCGTTTTGGGGTCATAGATCGATTTCCATAGTTGTTGAACCCCAAGTTGCGCTTATGTGTCAGTCATCAACACTCACAGTTTTGGCCGATTCTGGACCGTTTCATGGACTATTACTCACTGTTTTGGGGTCCCGAAGCGATTTCCGTAGTTTATGAACCCCAACGTGCACTTATGTGTCGGTCATCAACACTCATAGTTTTGGCCGACTCTGGCCCATTTCTTGCACTATTACTCATCGTTTTTGGGTCCCGAAGCGATTTCCATAGTTGTTTAACCCCAA
>NW_021204089.1:2348-2925 GCF_002162155.2 Triticum dicoccoides
TCCCGGAGCGATTTCCATGGTTAACGAACCCCGGGCGCGTTTATGTGTCGGTCATCAACACTACCGTTTTTTGTCGTTTTGACCCGTTTCGTGGACTATTACTCACCGTTTTGGGGTCCCGAAGCGATTTCCATGGTTGATGAACCCCAAGGGGCGCTTACGTGTCTGTCATAAACAATTGCAGTTTTGGCCGATTCTGGCCCATTTCTTGGACTATTACTCACCATTTTGGGGTCTCAGAGCGATTTCCATTGTTGTTGAACCCCAAGTTGCGCTTATGTGTCGGTCATCAACACTCATAGTTTTGGCCGGTTCTGGCCCGTTTCTTGGACTATTACTCACCGTTTTGGGGTCCCAAAGCGATTTCCATACTTGTTGAATCCCAAGGTCAGCTTATGTGTCGGTCATCAACACTCACAGTTTTGGCCGATTCTGGGCCGTTTCCTGGACTATTACTCACTGTTTTGGGGTCCCGAAGTGATTTCCACGATAACGAACCCTCGGTGCGTTTACGTGTCGGTCATCAACACTCGCAGCTTTGGCCGATTCTGGCCCGTTTCTTGGACTATTACTCACC
>NW_021204089.1:6532-7392 GCF_002162155.2 Triticum dicoccoides
TGTTGAACCCTTAGGTGCGCTTATGTGTCGGTCATCAACACTCGCAGCTTTGGCCGATTCTGGCCCGTTTCTTGGACTATTACTCACCGTTTTGGGGTCCCGAAGCGATTTCCATAGTTGTTGAACCCTAAGGTGCGCTTATGTTTCGGTCATTAACACTCACAGTTTTGGCCGATTCTGGCCCGTTTCTTGGACTATTACTCACCGTTTTGGGGTCCCAAAGCGATTTCCATTGTTGTTGAATCCCAAGGTGCGCTTATGTGTCGGTCATTAACACTGACAGTTTTGGCCGATTCTGGCCCGTTTCATGGACTATTACTCACTGTTTCGGGGTCCCGAAGTGATTTCCATGGTTAATGACCCCGGGCGCGTTTACGTGTCGGTCATCAACACTCGCGGTTTTTGTTGATCTGACCCGTTTTGTGGACTATTACTCACCATTTCGGAGTCCCGAAGCGATTTCCATGGTTGTTAAACCCCAAGGTGCGCTTACGTGTCGGTCATCAACAATCGCAGTTTTGGCCGATTCTGGCCCATTTCTTGGACTATTACTCACCGTTTTGGGGTCATAGATCGATTTCCATAGTTGTTGAACCCCAAGTTGCGCTTATGTGTCGGTCATCAACACTCACAGTTTTGGACGATTCTGGACCGTTTCATGGACTATTACTCACTGTTTTGGGGTCCCGAAGTGATTTCCGTAGTTTATGAACCCCAACGTGCCCTTATGTGTCGGTCATCAACACTCATAGTTTTGGCCGATTCTGGCCCGTTTCTTGGACTATTACTAACTATTTTGCGGTCCCGGAGTGATTTCCATAGTTGTTGAACCCCAAGGTGCGCTTATGTATCGGTCATGA
>NW_021204090.1:0-1424 GCF_002162155.2 Triticum dicoccoides
GAGAATGCGAAAAGGTCCAATGTAACGAGGAGCCAATTTGCCTTTGATACCGAAACGATGGGTTCCCTTCAGAGGGGTGACCCGAAGATAAGCCTTCTCGTCAACCTCGAAAGTCATAGCCTTATGTTTTCGGTCATATTGACTCTTTTGACGAGATTGGGCTGTTTTCAACTTTTCACGAACGATACGAACTTGTTCTTCTGCTTCCTGAATCATATCCGGGCCAAAGAATTGTCTTTCCCCGGTCTCTGACCAGTTAAGGGGTGTTCGACACCGTCGTCCATAGAGAACTTCAAAAGGGGCTTTACCCAAGCTAGATTGATAGCTGTTGTTGTAAGCGAATTCGGCAAATGGAAGGCACTTTTCCCAGTCCATTCCGAATGAGATAACAGAGGCTCGAAGCATGTCTTCTAGAATCTGGTTGACGCGTTCCACTTGACCACTCGACTGAGGGTGGAAGGCGGTGCTAAAGGAGAGACGAGTTCCCATAGCATTTTGGAAACTTTCCCAAAATTGAGAGGTGAAAAGACTTCCTCGATCCGAGTTAATTTCCAAAGGAACACCATGGAGGGACACTATTCGGGAGATGTATAAGTCTGCCAGCTGACTAGCGGTTATACTCTCACGAACAGGTAGGAAATGGGCTACTTTGGAAAGACGATCGACCACGACGAAAATAGCATTATTCCCTCTCTTGGTCCTGGGAAAACCGGTAATGAAATCCATACCAATTTTATCCCATTTCCATTCAGGAATAGCTAAGGGTTGAAGGGTGCCAGCAGGCCGTTGGTGCTCTGCTTTAACACGACGACAGACGTCGCAATTTGCAATATACTGAGCAATTTCTCTCTTCATCCTAGTCCACCAGAACCTCTGGCGTAGGTCCTGATACATCTTAGTACTACCGGGATGAATGGTGAGAGGAGATTCATGAGCCTCCTTAAGGATCAATCGCCTCAGGTTTCGCACTTTGGGAACCACTAGTCGATTCCCGAAGTATACGACCCCTTGATCGTTAATGGAGAAGCAATTCGCAATTCCTTTCTGGATGTTTCTTTTGATGCGGGAAATTCCCGGATCTACCTTCTGTGCTTTGATAATCTGATCCGTAATGGTAGGTTTTACCACCAAGGTGGAAAGAAAACCTTGAGGTACAATGTGAAGGTTAAGCTTCCGAAATTCCTCATGGAGAAGCGGTTGACTTTGTTGTAACATCAGATTGTTACAATAAGATTTACGACTTAGCGCATCAGCCATGACGTTGGCTTTCCCTGGGGTGTAAGTTATTCCTAAGTCGAAATCTGTGATCAACTCGACCCAACGTCTTTGCCTGAGATTCAAATCCGGTTGGGTGAAGATGTACTTCAGACTTTGGTGATCAGTGAATATTTCGCAACGATTACCGAGGAGGTAATGTCGCCATG
>NW_021204091.1:0-1242 GCF_002162155.2 Triticum dicoccoides
CACGCAGAATACTCAGGTTAAACTTGACGAGCCTAGCATATGCAGATATGGCCTCGGAACACGGAGACCGAAAGGTCGAGCGTGAATCATATAGTAGATATGATCAACATAACGATGTTCACCATTGAAAACTACTCCATCTCACGTGATGATCGGTTATGGTTTAGTTGATTTGGATCACGTGATCACTTAGAGGATTAGAGGGATGTCTATCTAAGTGGGAGTTCTTTAGTAATATGATTAATTGAACTTAAAATTTATCATGAACTTAGTCCCTGATAGTATCTTGCTTGTTTATGTTGATTGTAGATAGATGGCTCGTGCTGTTGTTCCGTTAAATTTTAATGCGTTCCTTGAGAAAGCAAAGTTGAAAGATGATGGTAGCAATTACACGGACTGGGTCCGTAACTTGAGGATTATCCTCATTGCTGCACAGAAGAATTACGTCCTGGAAGCACCGCTGGGTGCCAGGCCTGCTGCTGAAGCAACACCAGATGTTATGAACGTCTGGCAGAGCAAAGCTGATGACTACTCGATAGTTCAGTGTGCCATGCTTTACGGCTTAGAATCGGGACTTCAACGATGTTTTGAATGTCATGGAGCATATGAGATGTTCCAGGAGTTGAAGTTGATATTTCAAGCAAATGCCCGGATTGAGAGATATGAAGTCTCCAATAAGTTCTATAGCTGCAAGATGGAGGAGAACAGTTCTGTCAGTGAGCATATACTCAAAATGTCTGGGTATAATAATCACTTGATTCAATTGGGAGTTAATCTTCTAGATGATTGCGTCATTGACAGAATTCTCCAATCACTACCACCAAGCTACAAGAGCTTCGTGATGAACTATAATATGCAAGGGATGAACAAGACTATTCCCGAGCTCTTCGCAATGCTGAAAGCTGCGGAGGTAGAAATCAAGAAGGAGCATCAAGTGTTGATGGTTAACAAGACCACTAGTTTCAAGAAAAAGGGCAAAGGGAAGAAAAAGGGGAACTTCAAAAAGAACGGCAAGCAAGTTGCTGCTCAAGAGAAGAAACCCAAGTCTAGACCTAAGCCTGAAACTGAGTGCTTCTACTGCAAGCAGACTGGTCACTGGAAGCGGAACTGCCCCAAGTATTTGGCGGATAAGAAGGATGGCAAGGTGAACAAAGGTATATGTGATATACATGTTATTGATGTGTACCTTACTAGAGCTCGCAGTAGCACCTGGGTATTTGATACTGGTTCTGTTGCTAATAT
>NW_021204092.1:0-19673 GCF_002162155.2 Triticum dicoccoides
TTATCATAAGTAGAATAATTCAGACTAGGCCCACTCAATTTTTCAGAAAAGTATGCAACAGGTTTGCCATCTTGTAATAACACACCGCCTAATCCAATTCCACTAGCATCACATTCAAGCTCAAAAGTCTTATTAAAATCAGGAAGTTAGAGTAAAGGAGCATGTGTCAACTTATCTTTCAATACCGAGAAGGCTTCTTCCTGTGCGGTACCCCAAAGAAAAGGCACATCTTTCTTTGTAAGCTCATTGAGAGGTGCAGCAATGGTGCTGAAATCTCTCACAAAACGCCTATAGAATCCAGCGAGGCCAAGAAAACTCCTCACTTGTGTGACCGTTTTGGGCTGCGGCCAACTCTCAATAGCTTCAATCTTGGCTTTATCAACTTCAATTCCCTGTGGAGTAACAACATAGCCAAGAAAAGATACTCGGTCGGTGCAAAAGGTGCACTTCCCAAGGTTACCAAACAAACGTGCATCACGTAGAGCAATAAAAACAACACGTAAATGTTCCAAATGTTCTTCCAAAGATCTGCTATAAATCAATATGTCATCAAAGTAAACTACCACAAATCGTCCAATGAAAGCACGTAAAACTTCGTTCATTAATCTCATGAAAGTCCTAGGTGCATTAGTTAACCCAAAAGGCATGACTAACCACTCATATAATCCAAACTTAGTTTTAAATGCTGTTTTCCATTCATCTCCCAATTTCATACGAATTTGATGGTATCCACTACGCAAATCAACTTTGGAGAATATTGTAGAGCCACTCAATTCATCAAGCATATCATCGAGCCTAGGAATAGGATGATGATAGCGAATAGTAATATTATTAATGCCTCTACAATCAACACACATACGTGATGTACCATCCTTTTTCGGCACTAGAATAATAGGAACAGCACAAGGACTAAGGGATTCGCGTATATAACCTTTGTCGAGAAGCTCTTGTACTTGACGCATAATCTCCTTCGTCTCCTCTGGATTGGTACGGTATGGTGCACGGTTTGGCAGTGAAGCACCGGGAATTAAGCCAATCTGATGCTCAATCCCTCGAATAGGCGGTAATCCCGGTGGCACGTCTTGTGAAAAGATGTCAGCGAACTCCTGCAAAATGTTAGTGACAGTAGGAGGCAAAGAGGAAGGCACGTCCTCGAATGAAAATAATGCCTCTTTGCACACAAAAGCATAGCAAACAGATTTGCTGAAATCTAGCTCATCAATATCAGATTTGGTGGCAAATAAACATGCACTTTTCAATTTAATTTCAGAAGCAACACTAGATGGTTTATTATTAGGCTTCATTTGTTGCTCAAATTCTTTTGCCACAATCTGATTTTCACTCTTATTCTTCTCCTATTTTGCTTTATTAGCTCTATTAATATCATCTTTCAAAATGGAATCAGGAGTCATAGGAAGCAAAGTAATATTTTTACCCTTATGAACAAGAGTATAGTGATTGTTTCTACCATGGTGTACAGAGTTTTTATCAAATTGCCATGGTCTACCAAGTAATAAGGAACATGCTTGCATAGGTACCACATCACAATCAACATAATCAGCATATGTAGAGATACTAAAATGCACACGAACAGTACGTGTTATGATAGAGGCGGAGGTGTCCCGTCTTTCGATGAGATGATGGATATCGCTTTGGTGGAAGTCGACTTTGACGATCCGACTACGAACGTGCGAGGACGTCGCGCCTTAGCAATCGCTAAACCAACTCCGAGAGGTTATTGACCACGCCGGAGCACGATCAACCTGACCACGAGGGTCTGTTTCCTGCGAGCAAACGAAGAACAAGCAAGAAACTAAGATTGCAATCTGGATATTGCGAATATAAGATGAAAGCTTTATTGATCAAGGTGGGGTTCTGTGACGCCTTTGTCTGGTCGTTGAACACAAACGAAGTACGCGAAGTTGCAGCTATGGCGAACTTTTAATCTAAACAAAACCCAAAGTCTAAACGATGCCCTAAGGGCTGTATATATGGAGGAAGAGGGGGGGGGGAATTTCGTGGCCCTTGGTGGAGGGGTCCGAAATCAACCCTATCTCTTGTTTCCCCACACATACGGACTCTAAAAATAGCCTATACTTATGTATTTCGAAATTACATGGGCCTGGCCCAATAAAAAGGTGACGCAGCACCTATAATAGCCTTGGGACGAAATTTATGAAGTGGCATCTTGTATATTTCGTCCAAGGCTTCATGCACCCATTATGGTGGCTTCAAAGTCCTGAAATCATCACTTGTAACTCCGTTCTTGTTCCCCTTGCGCATGGCATCATCTCCATGCTTGTTCTTGCTCCAATGTTCATCCTTCTCCAAGCTAGGCCCTTCATTTGTAAGCAAAACAAATGTATCCAATTTAAGCAGCATCATATTCTCATGAACATTAGAATCATTACCAAGAAACGAAAGTACCTGGTAATTTAATTGGCGTGCGCGAGCTCTAGTAATTGGTCCCGTATATGTAGCAGTAGGGGCTGTGGGTGTAATAATGGTATTGATGTCCTCATCATCCTCCCCTTCTTGAAATGAAGTCGTCCTCGACGGAAGCTCATCTTCCTCACCCAAATAAAGCTTCAAATCTGCAATGTTAAAAGTGGGACTAACCCCAAACTCTGCAGGCAGCTCAAGTTTATATGCATTATCATTTATTTTCTCTAACACCTTAAAGGGACCATCAGCACGTGGCATTAACTTTGATTTGCGCAAATCCGGAAATCTATCCTTACGCAAATGTAACCAAACAAGATCTCCAGGTGCAAACACAACATGTTTTCTACCCTTATCTCCAGCAAGTTTATATTTAGCATTCATACGCTCAATGTTTCCTTAGTTAACTCATGCATTTTTAAAATCAATTCAGCACGTTGTTTAGCATCAAAATTAACCTTCTCCGAAGATGGAAGAGGCAACAAATCAATAGGTGCACGAGGTAGGAAACCATACACAACTTCAAAAGGGCACATCTTAGTAGTAGAATGCAATGAACAATTATAAGCAAATTCAATATGAGGCAAGCATTCCTCCCACATTTTCTTATTATTCTTAAAAACAGCCCTAAGCATAGTAGACAACGTTCTATTGACTACTTCAGTTTGTCCATCAGTTTGGGGGTGACAAGTAGTACTAAAAAGCAGTTTAGTCCCCAACTTAGCCCATAAACATCTCCAAAAGTGGCTAAGAAATTTAGTATCACGATCTGAAACAATAGTATTTGGCACACCATGCAAGCGAATAATTTCACGAAAGAACAAATCAGCAACATTAACAGCATCATCGCTTTTATGACATGGTATAAAGTGTGCCATTTTCGAGAATCTATCCACGACAACAAATATGCTATCCCTCCCCTTCTTTGTTCGAGGTAAAACTAAAACAAAGTCCATAGATATATCCGCCCAAGGAACACTAGGTACAGGTAACGGCATATATAAACCATGAGGATTGAGTCGTGACTTAGCTTTTTGACATGTAGTGCAGCGAGCAATAAAACGCTCAACATCCCGTCTCATCTTTGGCCAAAAGAAATATGTAGCAAGTACGTCCTCCGTCTTCTTCACGCCAAAGTGTCCCATTAATCCTCCTCCATGCGCCTCCTACAACAACAAAAGACGAACAGAGCTAGCTGGAATGCATAGCTTGTTAGCACGAAACACAAATCCATCGTTAACGACGAACTTGTTCCACATTCTTCCTTCTTTACAATTCTGCATTACATCTTTAAAATCAGCATCATGCACATATTGATCTTTGATGGTCTCCAAACCAAATATTTTGAAGTCAAGTTGTGAAATCATAGTATAGCGGCGAGACAATGCATCAGCAATAACATTTTCTTTTCCCTTCTTGTGTTTAATGACATAAGGAAAAGTCTCAATGAATTCAACCCATTTAGCATGTCTACGATTCAGTTTAGCTTGACTTTTAATATGTTTCAAAGATTCATGATCAGAACGTATAACAAATTCTTTGGGCCATAAATAATGTTGCCATGTTTCTAAAGTCCGAACAAGAGCATATAATTCTTTATCATAAGTACAATAATTCAGACTAGGCCCACTCAATTTTTCAGAAAAGTATGCAACAGGTTTGCCATCTTGTAATAACACACCGCCTAATCCAATTCCACTAGCATCACATTCAAGCTCAAAAGTCTTATTAAAATCAGGAAGTTGGAGTAAAGGAGCATGTGTCAACTTGATAGAGGCAAAGGTGTCCCGTCTTTCGATGAGATGGTGGATTTCGCTTTGGTGGAAGTCGACTTTGACGATCCGACTACGAACGTGCGAGGACGTCGCGCCTTAGCAATCGCTAAACCAACTCCGAGAGGTTATTGACCACGCCGGAGCACGATCAACCTGACCACGAGGGTCTGTTTCCTGCGAGCAAACGAAGAACAAGCAAGAAACTGAGATTGCAATCTGGATATTGCGAATATAAGATGAAAGCTTTATTGATCAAGGTGGGGTTCTGTGACGCCTTTGTCTGGTCGTTGAACACAAACGAAGTACGCGAAGTTGCAGCTATGGCGAACTTTTAATCTAAACAAAACCCAAAGTCTAAATGATGCCCTAAGGGCTGTATATATGGAGGAAGAGGGGGGAATTTCGAGGCCCTTGGTGGAGGGGTCCGAAATCAACCCTATCTCTTGTTTCCCCACACATACGGACTCTAAAAATAGCCTATACTTATGTATTTCGAAATTACATGGGCCTGGCCCAATAATAAGGTGACGCAGCACCTAAAATAGCCTCGGGACGAAATTTATGAAGTGGCATCTTGTATATTTCGTCCAAGGCTTCATGCACCCATTATGGTGGCTTCAAAGTCCTGAAATCATCACTTGTAACTCCGTTCTTGTTCCCCTTGCGCATGCCATCATCTCCATGCTTGTTCTTGCTCCAATGTTCATCCTTCTCCAAGCTAGGCCCTTCATTTGTAAGCAAAACAAATGTATCCAATTTAGGCAGCATCATATTCTCATGAACATTAGAATCATTACCAAGAAACGAAAGTACCTGGTAATTTAGTTGGCGTGCACGAGCTCTAGTAATTGGTCCAGTATGTATAGCAGCAGGGGCTGTGGGTGTAACAATTGTATTGATGTCCTCATCACTGCAACATCAAAAGACGAACGGAGCTAGCTGGAATGCATAGCTTGTTAGCACGAAACACAAATCCATCGTTAACGACAAACTTGTTCCACATTCTTCCTTCTTTACAATTCTGCATTACATCTTTAAAATCAGCATCATGCACATATTGATCTTTGATGGTCTCCAAACCAAATATTTTGAAGTCAAGTTGTGAAAGCATAGTATAGCGACGAGACAATGCATCAGCAATAACATTTTCTTTTCCCTTCTTGTGTTTAATGACATAAGGGAAAGTCTCAATGAATTCAACCCATTTAGCATATCTACGATTCAGTTTAGCTTGACTTTTAATATGTTTCAAAGATTCATGATCAGAATGTATAACAAATTCTTTGGGCCATAAATAATGTTGCCATGTTTCTAAAGTCCGAACAAGAGCATATAATTCTTTATCATAAGTAGAATAATTCAGACTAGGCCCACTCAATTTTTCAGAAAAGTATGCAACAGGTTTGCCATCTTGTAATAACACACCTCCTAATCCAATTCCACTAGCATCACATTCAAGCTCAAAATTCTTATTAAAATCAGGAAGTTGGAGTAAAGGAGCATGTGTCAACTTATCTTTCAATACCGTGAAGGCTTCTTCCTGTGCGGTACCCCAAACAAAAGGCACATCCTTCTTTGTAAGCTCGTTGAGAGGTGCAGCAATGGTGCTGAAATCTCTCACAAAACGCCTATAGAATCCAGCGAGGCCAAGAAAACTCCTCACTTGTGTGACCGTTTTGGGCTGCGGCCAACTCTCAATAGCTTCAATCTTGGCTTTGTCAACTTCAATTCCCTGTGGAGTAACAACATAGCCAAGAAAAGATACTCGGTCGGTGCAAAAGGTGCACTTCCCAAGGTTACCAAACAAACGTGCGTCACGTAGAGCAATAAAAACAGCACGTAAATGTTCCAAATGTTCTTCCAAAGATCTGCTATAAATCAATATGTCATCAAAGTAAACTACCACAAATCGTCCAATGAAAGCACGTAAAACTTCGTTCATTAGTCTCATGAAAGTACTAGGCGCATTAGTTAACCCAAAAGGCATGACTAACCACTCATATAATCCAAACTTAGTTTTAAATGCTGTTTTCCATTCATCTCCCAATTTCATACGAATTTGATGGTAGCCACTACGCAAATCAACTTTGGAGAATATTGTAGAGCCACTCAATTCATCAAGCATATCATCTAGCCTAGGAATAGGATGACGATAACGAATAGTAATATTATTAATGCCTCTACAATCAACACACATACGTGATGTACCATCCTTTTTCGGCACTAGAATAATAGGAACAGCACAAGGACTAAGGGATTCGCGTATATAACCTTTGTCGAGAAGCTCTTGTACTTGACGCATAATCTCCTTCGTCTCCTCTGGATTGGTACGATATGGTGCACGGTTTGGCAGTGAAGCACCGTGATGAGGACATCAATACAATTGTTACACCCACAGCCCCTGCTGCTATACATACTGGACCAATTATTAGAGCTCGTGCACGCCAACTAAATTACCAGGTACTTTCGTTTCTTGGTAATGATTCTAATGTTCATGAGAATATGATGCTGCCTAAATTGGATACATTTGTTTTGCTTACAAATGAAGGGCCTAGCTTGGAGAAGGATGAACATTGGAGCAAGAACAAGCATGGAGATGATGGCATGCGCAAGGGGAACAAGAACAGAGTTACAAGTGATGATTTCAGGACTTTGAAGCCACCATAATGGGTGCATGAAGCCTTGGACGAAATATACAAGATGCCACTTCATAAATTTCGTCCCGAGGCTATTTTAGGTGCTGCGTCACCTTATTATTGGGCCAGGCCCATGTAATTTCGAAATACATAAGTATAGGCTATTTTTAGAGTCCGTATGTGTGGGGAAACAAGAGATAGGGTTGATTTCGGACTCCTCCACCAAGGGCCACGAAATTCCCCCCTCTTCCTCCATATATACAGCCCTTAGGGCATCGTTTAGACTTTGGGTTTTGTTTAGATTAAAAGTTCGCCATAGCTGCAACTTCGCGTACTTCGTTTGTGTTCAACGACCAGACAAAGGCGTCACAGAACCCCATCCTTGATCAATAAAGCTTTCATCTTATATTCGCAATATCCAGATTGCAATCTTAGTTTCTTGCTTGTTCTTCGTTTGCTCGCAGGAAACAGACCCTCGTGGTCAGGTTGATCGTGCTCCGGCGTGGTCAATAACCTCTCGGAGTTGGTTTAGCGATTGCTAAGGCGCGACGTCCTCGCACGTTCGTAGTCGGATTGTCAAAGTCGACTTCCACCAAAGCGAAATCCACCATCTCATCGAAAGACGGGACACCTTTGCCTCTATCAACATGTTTTCTACCCTTATCTCCAGCAAGTTTATATTTAGCATTCATACGCTCAATGTTTTCCTTAGTTAACTCATGCATTTTTAAAATCAATTCAGCACGTTGTTTAGCATCAAAATTAACCTTCTCCGAAGATGGAAGAGGCAACAAATCAATAGGTGCACGAGGTAGGAAACCATACACAACTTCAAAAGGGCACATCTTAGTAGTAGAATGCAATGAACGATTATAAGCAAATTCAATATGAGGCAAGCATTCCTCCCACATTTTCTTATTATTCTTCAAAACAGCCCTAAGCATAGTAGACAACGTTCTATTGACTACTTCAGTTTGTCCATCAGTTTGGGGGTGACAAGTAGTACTAAAAAGCAGTTTAGTCCCCAACTTAGCCCATAAACATCTCCAAAAGTGGCTAAGAAATTTAGTATCACGATCTGAAACAATATTATTTGGCACACCATGCAAGCGAATAATTTCACGAAAGAACAAATCAGCAACATTAACAGCATCATCGCTTTTATGACATGGTATAAAGTGTGCCATTTTTGAGAATCTATCCACGACAACAAATATGCTATCCCTCCCCTTCTTTGTTCAAGGTAAACCTAAAACAAAGTCCATAGATATATCCTCCCAAGGAACACTAGGTACAGGCAAAGGCATATATAAACCATGAGGATTGAGTCGTGACTTAGCTTTTTGACATGTAGTGCATCGAGCAATAAAACGCTCAACATCCCGTCTCATCTTTGGCCAAAAGAAATGTGTAGCAAGTACGTCCTCCGTCTTCTTCACGCCAAAGTGTCCCATTAATCCTCCTCCATGCGCCTCCTGCAACAACAAAAGATGAACGGAGCTAGCTGGAATGCATAGCTTGTTAGCACGAAACACAAATCCATCGTTAACAACAAACTTGTTCCACATTCTTCCTTCTTTACAATTCTGCATTACATCTTTAAAATCAGCATCATGCACATATTGATCTTTGATGGTCTCCAAACCAAATATTTTGAAGTCAAGTTGTGAAAGCATAGTATAGCGACGAGACAAAGCATCAGCAATAACATTTTCTTTTCCCTTCTTGTGTTTAATGACATAAGGGAAAGTCTCAATGAATTCAACCCATTTAGCATGTCTACGATTCAGTTTAGCTTGACTTCTAATATGTTTCAAAGATTCATGATCAGAATGTATAACAAATTCTTTGGGCCATAAATAATGTTGCCATGTTTCTAAAGTCCGAACAAGAGCATATAATTCTTTATCATAAGTAGAATAATTCAGACTAGGCCCACTCAATTTTTCAGAAAAGTATGCAACAGGTTTGCCATCTTGTAATAACACACCTCCTAATCCAATTCCACTAGCATCACATTCAAGCTCAAATGTCTTATTAAAATCAGGAAGTTGGAGTAAAGGAGCATGTGTCAACTTATCTTTCAATACCGTGAAGGCTTCTTCCTGTGCGGTACCCCAAACAAAAGGCACATCCTTCTTTGTAAGCTCGTTGAGAGGTGCAGCAATGGTGCTGAAATCTCTCACAAAACGCCTATAGAATCCAGCGAGGCCAAGAAAACTCCTCACTTGTGTGACCGTTTTGGGCTGCGGCCAACTCTCAATAGCTTCAATCTTGGCTTTGTCAACTTCAATTCCCTGTGGAGTAACAACATAGCCAAGAAAAGATACTCGGTCGGTGCAAAAGGTGCACTTCCCAAGGTTACCAAACAAACGTGCGTCACGTAGAGCAATAAAAACAGCACGTAAATGTTCCAAATGTTCTTCCAAAGATCTGCTATAAATCAGTATGTCATCAAAGTAAACTACCACAAATCGTCCAATGAAAGCACGTAAAACTTCGTTCATTAATCTCATGAAAGTACTAGGTGCATTAGTTAACCCAAAAGGCATGACTAACCACTCATATAATCCAAACTTAGTTTTAAATGCTGTTTTCCATTCATCTCCCAATTTCATACGAATTTGATGGTAGCCACTACGCAAATCAACTTTGGAGAATATTGTAGAGCCACTCAATTCATCAAGCATATCATCTAGCCTAGGAATAGGATGACGATAACGAATAGTAATATTATTAATGCCTCTACAATCAACACACATACGTGATGTACCATCCTTTTTCGGCAGTAGAATAATAGGAACAGCACAAGGACTAAGGGATTCGCGTATATAACCTTTGTCGAGAAGCTCTTGTACTTGACGCATAATCTCCTTCGTCTCCTCTGGATTGGTACGGTATGGTGCACGGTTTGGCAGTGAAGCACCGGGAATTAAGTCAATCTGATGCTCAATCCCTCGAATAGGCGGTAATCCCGGTGGCACGTCTTGTGGAAAAACGTCAGCGAACTCCTGCAAAATGTTAGTGACAGCAGGAGGCAAAGAGGAAGGCACGTCCTCGAATGAAAATAATGCCTCTTTGCACACAAAAGCATAGCAAACAGATTTGCTGAAATCTAGCTCATCAATATCAGATTTGGTGGCAAATAAACATGCACTTTTCAATTTAATTTCAGAAGCAACACTAGATGGTTTATTATTAGGCTTCATTTGTTGATCAAATTCTTTTTCCACAATCTGATTTTCACTCTTATTCTTCTCCTGTTGTGCTTTATTAGCTCTATTAATATCATCTTTCAAAATGGAATCAGGAGTCATAGGAAGCAAAGTAATATTTTTATCCTTATGAACAAGAGTATAGTGATTGTTTCTACCATGGTGTACAGAATTTTTATCAAATTGCCATGGTCTACCAAGTAATAAGGAACATGCTTGCATAGGTACCACATCACAATCAACATAATCAGCATATGTAGAGATACTAAAATGCACACGAACAGTACGTGTTACCTTAACCTTGCCGCTGTTGTTGAACCATTGGATGTAGTAAGGATGTGGATGTGGTCTTGTGGTGAGAGAAAGCTTCTCCACCATCTCCATGCTAGCCAAGTTGTTGCAGCTCCCTCCGTCTATTATGACGCGCACAGAACGTTCCTACACAACTCCCTTGGTATGGAACAAATTGTGCCTCTGATTTTGCTCAGCTTGCGTGACCTGCACACTCAAAACACGTTGAGCAACTAAACATTCATACCTGTCAGCGTCTTCAGGAGCCATGTATTGCGTCTCATGATCAGAATCATCTCCACCATGTTCTTCACGTGTAATAAGAGCCAATGTCTCCTCATCATAGTCACTAGCGGACTCATATCCACCATCCGCGGTAGCAATCATCACACGCGGAGATTTGCATTCCCTCGCATAATGACCTCCTCCCTTACAACAACGACAAATAATATCACTTGTGTGCCCTATTGATGCCATGGAAGAAGAAGAACGCTGTGCAGGACCCGCAGGTGCGCTCTTGGAAGATAATGGTGGTTGTGCCTGTTTTCTTGTATCACGGCTGGAGGTGGCACCGGATGGAGGTGCTGGTGCAGTTGAAGTAGAAGATGCACGTGGTGTCCATGATGAAGGTCGGCCTGCAGAAAAGTTAGTTCGCCCCAATGCTTGTCGATCCTGCACTTCACGTTCAGGTTTACAAGCAAGATGGAATAAACGAGTGATATTAGTATACTCCTTATAGTCTAGAATGGTCTAAATCTCTCTATTTAATCCACCCAGAAAACGTGCAAGCATAGCTTCATTCTCCTCAACAATACCACATCTAATCATGCCAGTTTGTAATTCCTGATAATATTCTTCTACAGAATTTTTCCCTTGTCTTAAACGCTGCAATTTTTGAAGCAATTCACGTTAATAATATGGTGGAACCCAACGCGTACGCATAGCAGTTTTCAAAGCAGCCCAAGTAGTTGGAATAGGATATAATCTACAATGTTCATACCACCATACACATGCAAAACTAGTGAAAGCACAAACAGCAGCAGCAACTCGTCTCTCCTCAGGATATTGTAAACATGTAAATCGTTGTTCAGTTTCTAACTCCCAAGTAAGATATATATCAGGAACATATCTACCCTCAAATGGTGGAATATTCAATTTCAGTTTAGGAATATGGACATCATCTCGTACCTGAGGTGGTGGTGCAGGCCTACCATTACGAATATATACCTGAGGTGGTGGTACAGGTGGCTGCACGTAGTGTTGATTTTGATCAACCTCATCCTCATAATCTCCCACATAATCATCCTCCTCCGCATCAGCAGCAGGAGCCACAGAAGTATCAACAGCAGCACCAACAGTTTGGCCAAACGCAAGAGGAACACGACTTGCTCGGCGGAGGTCTGCTTCGCGACGTGGAGGTAGTCGTTGTTGTTGTTGTTGGAGAGGTGCGTTAGGTGCAGCGGGTGGTGGTGGTGGAAGACGCGCGAGCAATTCATTAAACTTGTTATCGAGCTTTGTTTCGAACGACTTCTCAAGGCCAGTGATCTTCTCCATGGCCTCTTCAAAATTGTTCAGCACATCTTGCACCTGTTCAATCATCATTTGCTGAAACTTATCATGAAGCTCCTTGTTCGATAAATTCTCCCAGTCAATCTCGTTGGCTTGTGATCCTGGCATGGTTAGCAGCAATAGAAACACACAAGAATATGATCCTACAGACTACGAACAAGTGGTGGTGGTGGGTGTCACAAATCCGTCAAGCAAATCTCAAATTCTTACCAGTTCTTACCCAGCAGCAGGCGGTGATCGGCAACCGTTGTAGTCCAAAACTCTCAAAGCTTGGACAGAGCGATTACCAGGGAGAGTCAAACGCACGACGTAGATGTATGTGGAGCTGGGAAGGCTTATAATATGGTAGCAAAAAGGGTCAGCAATAATCAATTCAGAGATGCAAAGTTGAATAAACGCTCAACGACGGTACTGTGCTGGTCCTAGGCTAGACTGTGCTAGAGACGCGAGCCTAGAACACTAACAAAATCACAGCGCGGCACGTAAACAAGGGAAAAGCACACTCTGAATTTTTTTTTTCGCTCTCTTTTTTTTTCCGAAACCTACTCCGGCAAGGAAACACGAATCGAAATCTAGATGGATCCCGAAAACAAACCTAATAAGCAAAGAACTCGGATTGGTGGTGGATATATGGTGGTGGTATATGGCAGCGGTGGTGGTAGCGGTGGTAGTATATGGATATGGATCGGTGGTGGTATATGGACACGGATTGGTGGTGGTATATGGATACGGATTCGGTGCGGTGGTGGTAGATGGCAGGGGCGATGATGATGGTGCGGCGGCGGCGTGACAACTTATGACCAGAACTCGAAACTCTAAAAGACTAGACTCTAAGACCAGCAACTAGACACGACGATGCAACCGCAAATTCAACAAAGCAAAACCCTAAAAAGATTATGCAAGGCTCAAATTGGTTCGGATATGATGAACTAACCCTAATTTTTTTTTGTGGCTTTTTCATGGACTATAGGTATGAAGAACAGACTCGATCTAAACTACGAAAAACTGTAAAATCTCACCGAGCAACCTGGAAATCTGATACCACTTGATAGAGCCGGAGGTGTCCCGTCTTTCGATGAGATGGTGGATTTCGCTTTGGTGGAAGTCGACTTTGACGATCCGACTACGAACGTGCGAGGACGTCGCGCCTTAGCAATCGCTAAACCAACTCCGAGAGGTTATTGACCACGCCGGAGCACGATCAACCTGACCACGAGGGTCTGTTTCCTGCGAGCAAACGAAGAACAAGCAAGAAACTAAGATTGCAATCTGGATATTGCGAATATAAGATGAAAGCTTTATTGATCAAGGTGGGGTTCTGTGACGCCTTTGTCTGGTCGTTGAACACAAACGAAGTACGCGAAGTTGCAGCTATGGCGAACTTTTAATCTAAACAAAACCTGATGAGGACATGACTACCTTGGATATGACCAAAAATATTGCATATATGCATATTTGTCAGGTGATTTCTAGTGCAAACTATTCAATAATCTATTTATGTTATCCAGAACAAAAATACTTCACACACTTTTGTGTTTTGTCTAATTGCAGGTGTATGGGACATTTGTACAATCCACATATGAAGATAAGGAAGAAAGAGATGTTTATTTGCTGTCCAAAAAGTTCTCTCACGTCACTTTTGGCCCAAGAGAAGATAGAGTCCAAGTCTCTCACGTTCTGGATTTAGATTCGGACTGCACAGACACACCTGACTCAAAACGCACACAAGTTTTTCATACGGACTCCGAATTGGGTGATTCTTTTTTTGTTGGAAACTAGATTTCGTGCACTTTCCAACCCAATTGGAATCACCTTCAAATTCGTCCGGAGCGTTGAGTTGTGGACGAAACAATCTGATGCTGCAGCAGAATCCGAGTCAAACTACAAGTCCAAAGGTGTTACATCACCTCCACTTGGGCCCATTGGCCTTGTACGACCTAGATTTAGTTTTAGGCTGCCTTGGGACGTCCTCCCACCTCCTTGGCCGCCACCCCTTGCTCCTATATAAGTAGATCCATCTAGTAGCTTTTCCTTGGGATTTGTTTAGTTAAAAGTTAGCCATTGCAACTTCGTGTACTTCGTTTGTGTCCAACGACCAGACCAAGACCGCTTACGGATCCCCACCTTTATCAATACTTCATATATATTCGCAATATTCAGATTGCTTTTATCATATTCTTGCTCGTTCTTCGATTGCTTGCAGGAATAGACCTTCGTGGTCAGGTTGATCGTGCTCCGGCGTGGTCAATAACCTTAGGAGATTGGTTTAGCAATTGCTAAGGCGCAACATCGTGCATGTTTGTAGTCGGATCGTCAAAGTCGTCTCCACCAAATCGGTAGTATCATCTCATCGAAAGATCGGGACACCCCGCCTCTATCAAGTGGTATCAGAGCCAGTTTTGGCTATTACGAAGTCCGTTTTGGCTCCGTGAGTACTCAAATTGAAGATAGCAACGAGCCGCATCTAAACAGTTGCAGAAGCTAGTTTAATATTTGACACCTCAAAATCGGCTTCTAAATAGGTCTTTTTGCCCTCCGAAGTTCGTGAACACAGCTTGTTCCAATTTTTCAGGCCAGTTTTAGAATTCTTTGACTCCTCATATCAACTCGGAATTGAGTGATTCTTTTTGCATTGGAAAGCTTGAGTTAGTAGCATTATTTGAAAGAATTTATCAGAAAATTGTCTCAAACTTTTCAAGAGGAAAGTTGGAGAGAGAGTTGTTGTATATCCTGCTTGGCAGTTGTTTTTCATCATTATCTTCACTGTCGTTGTGATCTTCACTTATATCTTGCTGTCAAGAGCTACTTAGTATCCTTCATTGATGCTAGTTGTGCTACGCTGTGACCTCATTAGTGTTCTAGGCTCGCATCTCTAGTCCGGTCTAGCCTAGGACCAGCACAGTACCGTCGTTGAGCGTTTATTCAACATTGCATCTTTGAATTGATTATTGCTAATCTTTTGCTACCATATATAGCCAACCCAGCTCCACATATTTCTACACCGTGTATACGTACGCTCCCCTGGCAATCGCTTTACTCAATATTCGGAGTTACTTGACACCGCTGGTTGCCGATCACCGCCTGCTGCATGGTAAGAACTTGTAAGACATTGATATTTGCTTTACTGTGAGCGTTTTACCACCACATCCTAGTAGTTATAGGAACATTATTTTTGGGTTTTGCTTCTTGTTCTACTAATCATGATAGGATCCAGAGTCAATTCATGGGCTTTATCGATCGCGGGAGACGTGCCACCACCTTTGCAAATACCACAACCGTCACGAGAGGTGCACAAACATCCAAATGCACATGATCAGGTTAATGTATCTATACCACCATTTAATGGCCGTTTTAAACCTGCTTTATATATTGAATGGGAGTTCGACATAAAAAATATATTTGCTTCCCATAATTTCGATGAACATAAAAAGGTTAAGGTTGCGGTTGGTTCTTTCACTGGTTATGCTTTGGTTTGGTGGAGTGAATATTGTCGGTTACACCCTGATTATATACCTACTACTTGGGATGATTTGAAACTTGCCATGCGACATACTTTCATCCCTGCTTATTATACTCGTGACATGATTAAGAAGTTGCAACACTTAAAACAAGGTAGTGAAACTGTAACAAAATATTATGATGATTTACAAACTACCTTGTTGCATTCCTCTTTAGAAGAAAGTGAGGATGATTTTATGGATAGATTTTGGGGAGGATTAAACCGTGATATTCAAGAGATACTAATTCATGAAGAGTGTTATCCTATGGACCATTTGTTTCATCTTGCTTGCAGAGCTGAACAGGAAATAAAACGACGTGTTGGCCACGAGGAGAACAAGCGCACGGTGCACATTCCAAGAGTTGATATGATTGTTCCTTCAACTACTAGGCATACTATGACAACCACATCCGTTGTTGTCAGGACTACATCACCTCCACCATGTGACACATCGCCCCCGAGAGTGGCTACATCATCTGAGTTGATCATAAGAGGTAATGACAAAGGTACTGATCTTCCATCTCTACATGAGAATGATGAATGCCTTGTCAATTTGAATGCACCATCTGATGAGCTACCCACTACTTTGATCACACCACCTATTTTAGAGGACTACGTTGATAATTTGACTTTGCCATGTGATCAAACAACTGAAATACCAACAATTTTGAGTGGACCCATTGAATTAACTATTGATGCAAAAGAACCAATGTTTAATCATTTTGATATGACCTCTAATCTTGGTGATGATTCTGTGTTGAATGACTTATTGCATGTTTGCTTATTTAAGCATGTTGTAGCATGTAAATTTGATGCAAGTAAGGTTTATTCACCAATGTTGGGATGGTTTAATGATGAACATTGTCAATCTTTTGAAATGAATAAGAGCTTCACTTATATGTGCAAACTGAGTTGCAATATTTTCATGCCTTCTACTTCTTGTGCTAATTTTTTGGCTTTAGATTTTATGAACTATACAAGTTACTCATCTATTCATGTGTCATATATGCAAAAATCAAGGGAAGTAAAAATGGATGACATATACATATACAACATGTACACCTTGTCTCTTTTGTTAGCCACATTTCAGATTAAGCAACGCCGAGGACGGCTTTATTTTCAAGAAGGGGAGGATGATGAGGACATGACTACCTTGGATATGACCAAAAATATTGCATATATGCATATTTGTCAGGTGATTTCTAGTGCAAACTATTCAATAATCTATTTATGTTATCCAGAACAAAAATACTTCACACACTTTTGTGTTTTGTCTAATTGCAGGTGCATGGGACATTTGTACAATCCACATATGAAGATAAGGAAGAAAGAGATGTTTATTTGCTGTCCAAAAAGTTCTCTCACGTCACTTTTGGCCCAAGAGAAGATAGAGTCCAAGTCTCTCACGTTCTTGATTCAGATTCGGACTGCACAGACACACCTGACTCAAAACGCACACAAGTTTTTCATACGGACTCCGAATTGGGTGATTCTTTTTTTGTTGAAAACTAGATTTCGTGCACTTTCCAACCCAATTGGGATCACCTTCAAATTCGTCCGGAGCGTTGAGTTGTGGACGAAACAATCTGATGCTGCAGAAGAATCCGAGTCAAACTACAAGTCCAAAGGTGTTACATCACCTCCACTTGGGCCCATTGGCCTTGTACGACCTAGATTTAGTTTTAGGCTGCCTTGGGACGTCCTCCCACCTCCTTGTCCGCCACCCCTTGCTCCTATATAAGTAGATCCATCTAGTAGCTTTTCCTTGGGATTTGTTTAGTTAAAAGTTAGCCATTGCAACTTCGTGTGCTTCGTTTGTGTCCAACGACCAGACCAAGACCACTTTTCGGATCCCCACCATTATCAATACTTCATACATATTCGCGATATTCAGATTGCTTTTATCATATTCTTGCTTGTTCTTCGATTGCTTGCAGGAATAGACCTTCGTGGTCAGGTTGATCGTGCTCCGGCGTGGTCAATAACCTCTCGGAGTTGGTTTAGCGATTGCTAAGGCACAACATCGTTGCACGTTTGTAGTCGGATCGTCAAAGTCATCTCCACCAAATCGATAGTTATCATCTCATCGAAAGATCGGGACACCCCGCCTCTATCACTATCCCTCCCCTTCTTTGTTCGAGGTAAACCTAAAACAAAGTCCATAGATATATCCTCCCAAGGAACACTAGGTACAGGCAAAGGCATATATAAACCATGAGGATTGAGTCGTGACTTAGCTTTTTGACATGTAGTGCATCGAGCAATAAAACGCTCAACATCCCGTCTCATCTTTGGCCAAAAGAAATGTGTAGCAAGTACGTCCTCCGTCTTCTTCACGCCAAAGTGTCCCATTAATCCTCCTCCATGCGCCTCCTGCAACAACAAAAGATGAACGGAGCTAGCTGGAATGCATAGCTTGTTAGCACGAAACACAAATCCATCGTTAACGACAAACTTGTTCCACATTCTTCCTTCTTTACAATTTTGCATTACATCTTTAAAATCAGCATCATGCACATATTGATCTTTGATGGTCTCCAAACCAAATATTTTGAAGTCAAGTTGTGAAAGCATAATATAGCGACGAGACAATGCATCAGCAATAACATTTTCTTTTCCCTTCTTGTGTTTAATGACATAAGGGAAAGTCTCAATGAATTCAACCCATTTAGCATGTCTACGATTCAGTTTAGCTTGACTTTTAATATGTTTCAAAGATTCATGATCAGAATGTATAACAAATTCTTTGGGCCATAAATAATGTTGCCATGTTTCTAAAGTCCGAACAAGAGCATATAATTCTTTATCATAAGTAGAATAATTCAGACTAGGCCCACTCAATTTTTCAGAAAAGTATGCAACAGGTTTGCCATCTTGTAATAACACACCTCCTAATCCAATTCCACTAGCATCACATTCAAGCTCAAAAGTGTTATTAAAATCAGGAAGTTGGAGTAAAGGAGCATGTGTCAACTTATCTTTCAATACCGTGAAGGCTTCTTCCTGTGCAGTACCCCAAAGAAAAGGCACATCTTTCTTTGTAAGCTCATTGAGAGGTGCAGCAATGGTGCTGAAATCTCTCACAAAACGCCTATAGAATCCAGCAAGGCCAAGAAAACTCCTCACTTGTGTGACCGTTTTGGGCTGCGGCCAACTCTCAATAGCTTCAATCTTGGCTTTATCAACTTCAATTCCCTGTGGAGTAACAACATAGCCAAGAAAAGATACTCGGTCGGTGCAAAAGGTGCACTTCCCAAGGTTACCAAACAAACGTGCATCACGTAGAGCAATAAAAACAGCACGTAAATGATCCAAATGTTCTTCCAAAGATCTGCTATAAATCAATATGTCATCAAAGTAAACTACCACAAATCGTCCAATGAAAGCACGTAAAACTTCGTTCATTAATCTCATGAAAGTACTAGGTGCATTAGTTAACCCAAAAGGCATGACTAACCACTCATATAATCCAAACTTAGTTTTAAATGCTGTTTTCCATTCATCTCCCAATTTCATACGAATTTGATGGTAGCCACTACGCAAATCAACTTTGGAGAATATTGTAGAGCCACTCAATTCATCAAGCATATCATCTAGCCTAGGAATAGGATGACGATAACGAATAGTAATATTATTAATGCCTCTACAATCAACACACATACGTGATGTACCATCCTTTTTCGGCACTAGAATAATAGGAACAGCACAAGGACTAAGGGATTCGCGTATATAACCTCTGTCGAGAAGCTCTTGTACTTGACGCATAATCTCCTTCGTCTCCTATGGATTGGTACGGTATGGTGCACAGTTTGGCAGTGAAGCACCGGGAATTAAGTCAATCTGATGCTCAATCCCTCGAATAGGCGGTAATCCTGGTGGCACGTCTTGTGGAAAAACGTCAGCGAACTCCTGCAAAATGTTAGTGACAGCAGGAGGCAAAGAGGAAGGCACGTCCTCGAATGAAAATAATGCCTCTTTGCACACAAAAGCATAGCAAACAGATTTGCTGAAATCTAGCTCATCAATATCAGATTTGGTGGCAAATAAACATGCACTTTTCAATTTAATTTCAGAAGCAACACTAGATGGTTTATTATTAGGCTTCATTTGTTGCTCAAATTCTTTTGCCACAATCTGATTTTCACTCTTATTCTTCTCCTGTTGTGCTTTATTAGCTCTATTAATATCATCTTTCAAAATGGAATCAGGAGTCATAGGAAGCAAAGTAATATTTTTATCCTTATGA
>NW_021204093.1:0-1139 GCF_002162155.2 Triticum dicoccoides
GTAGGAAAATTTTTGAATTTCTGCTACGTTCCCCAACAGTGGCATCATGAGCTAGGTCTATTGCGTAGATTCTTTGCACGAGTAGAACACAAAGTAGTTGTGGGCGTCGATATTGTTCAATATGCTTGCCGTTACTAGTCTTATCTTGATTCGGCGGCATCGTGGGATGAAGCGGCCCGGACCAACCTTACACGTACGCTTACGTGAGACCGGTTCCACCGACAAACATGCACTAGTTGCATAAGGTGGCTGGCGGGTGTCTGTCTCTCCCACTTTAGTCGGATCGGATTCGATGAAAAGGGTCCTTATGAAGGGTAAATAGCAATTGGCATATCACGTTGTGGTTCATGCGTAGGTAAGAAACGTTCTTGCTAGAAACCCATAGCAGCCACGTAAAACATGCAAACAACAATTAGAGGACGTCTAACTTGTTTTGCAGGGTATGCTATGTGATGTGATATGGCCAAAAGGATGTGATGAATGATATATGTGATGTATGAGATTGATCATGTTCTTGTAATAGGAATCACGACTTGCATGTCGATGAGTATGACAACCGGCAGGAGCCATAGGAGTTGTCTTTATTTATTTGTGACCTGCGTGTCAACTTAAATGTCATGTAATTACTTTACTTTATTGCTAACCGTTAGCCATAGTAGTAGAAGTAATAGTTGGCGAGGCAACTTCATGGAGATCATGACAATAGAGATCATGGTGTCATGCCGGTGACGATGATGATCATGGAGCCCCGAAGATGGAGATCAAAAGGAGCAAAGTGATGATGGCCATATCATGTCACTATTTGATTGCATGTGATGTTTATCATGTTTATACATCTTATTTGCTTAGAACGACGGTAGTAAATAAGATGATCCCTTACAACAATTTCAAGAAGTGTTCTCCCCTAACTGTGCACCGTTGCGACAGTTCGCTGTTTCAAAACATCACGTGATGATCGGGTGTTTTATTCAGACGTTCAAATACAACGGGTGTTGACGAGCCTAGCATGTACAGACATGGCCTCGGAACACATGCAAAACACTTAGGGTTAACTTGACGAGCCTAGCATGTACAGACATGGCCTCGGAACACGGAGACCGAAAGGTCGAACATGAGTCGTATAGAAGATACGATCAACA
>NW_021204094.1:0-2072 GCF_002162155.2 Triticum dicoccoides
TCAAAGTCTCTGTTTATTTGGGATATCGCGAGGTTCGAATCCCCACGCACCTCTAGGCGTTGAATGCCCATGGAGACTGCCATCCGGAGGCCATGTAGAAGGGCCTCGTATTCGGCTGCGTTGTTGGAGTCCGTATACATTATCTGGAGTACATATTGGACTGTATCTCCTGTTGGGGACGTTAGGACGACGCCAGTCCCCAGACCCGCCAGCATTTTAGAGCCATCAAAGTGCATGGTCCAGTTGGAATACGTGTCATACTCTTTAGGGAGTTCGGCTTCAGTCCATTCAGCGACGAAGTTGGCCAAGGCTTGCGACTTGATGGCTCGCCGTGGCTTAGATGTTATGTCGAACGGGAGGAGCTCAATGGCCCATTTGGAAATCCGGCCCGTTGCGTCACGATTGTTTATGATATCGCTAAGAGGTACTTCGGAGGCTACTGTTATCGAACACTCTTGAAAGTAGTGTTGTAGCTTCCGGGATGCCATGAACACTGCGTATGCTATTTTTTTGGTAATGCGGGTACCGGGACTTGCATGGAGTGAGGACAGTGGACACGTAGTACACTGGTTTCTGGACAGGGAATTTGTGTCCGTCCGTTTCTCGTTCAACGACTAGGACTGCGCTTACAACTTGGTGAGTTGCCGCGATGTATAACAACATTGGTTCGCTGATGTTCGGTGCGGCCAGGACAGGGTTTGTTGCCAGTATGGCTTTTATTTCTTCAATAACGGCCGTGGCGGCATCCGTCCACTCGAAGTGTTCGGTGCACCGGAGGAGGCGGTAAAGGGGTAATGCCTTTTCCCCCAAGCGGGAGATGAAGCGGCTTAGAGCCGCCACGCATCCAGTGAATTTTTGTATTTTCTTGAGATCTTTTGGAATATCCAATTGTGACAGAGCTCGGATCTTGGCTGGGTTTGCTTCAATTCCTCTACCGGATACAATGAAGCCCAAGAGCTTTCCGGCTGGTACGCCGAAAACGCATTTTTCCGGGTTAAGCCTAATGTCATATGTTCAGAGGTTATCGAACGTGAGCCTCAAGTCGTCTATTAGAGTTTCGACGTGTTTGGCTTTGACGACCACGTCATCCACATATGCTTCAACCGTTTTGCCGATCTCGTTGGCCAGACATGTCTGAATCATGCGCTGATATGTTGCGCCAGCGTTTTTGAGCCCGAAGGGCATTGTGTTGAAGCAGAATGGGCCGTATGGGGTGATGAATGCCGTTGCGGCTTGGTCTGACTCTGCCATCTTGATTTGGTGGTAGCCAGAATATGCATCGAGGAAACACAATAAATCGTGTCTTGCAGTGGCGTCGATGATTTGATCGATGCGGGGGAGGGGGAAGGGATCCTTTGGGCAGGCCTTATTTAGGTCTTTGAAATCGACGCATAGACGCCAGGATTTGTCCTTCTTTGGTACCATTACCAAGTTTGCCAGCCAGTCCGGATGTTTTATATCTCTGATGAATCTGGCTTCGAGTAGTTTGGCTAGCTCCTCTCCCATGGCCTATCTCTTAGGTTCGGAGAAACGCCGAAGAGTCTGCTTAACGGGCTTGAATCCTTTTAGGATGTTCAGGCTATGCTCGGCCAGCCTACGTGGGATTCCTGGCATGTCTGAAGGGTGCCAGGCAAAAATGTCCCAATTTTCTCGTAGGAATTCTCTGAGTGCGGCGTCTACATCAGGGCTTAGTTGTGCCTCGATGGAGGCCGTTTTTGTAGTGTCCGTTGGATGGACTTGGAACTTGACTATTTCGTTTGCTGGCCTGAAGGAGGTGGACTTGGATCTTTTGTCGAGTATCACGTCATCCCTGTCCACCGTGGAGCGCAACACAGTTAGTTCCTCGGCCGCCAGGGCTTCGGACAATGCCTCGAGGGCCAGTGCGGCTGTCTTGTTTTCGGCGCGGAGCATTGTGTCTGGATCACTAGCAAGAGTGATGATTCCGTTGGGTCCGGGCATTTTGAGCTTCATGTACCCGTAATGGGGTATAGCTTGAAAAATTGTGAATGCTTCTCGCCCTAACAGAGCGTGGTATCCGCTGCTGAACGGGGCCACTTGAAATGTGACCTCCT
>NW_021204095.1:0-4030 GCF_002162155.2 Triticum dicoccoides
TCTAAAAAATGATTACTACAGTAGCATAATCATGTGGACACACAAAAACAGTAAATATAAATATTGGGTTGTCTCCCAATATGCGCTTTTCTTTAATGCCTTTCTAGCTAGGCATGATGATGACAATGATGCTCACATTAAAGATAGGAATGAAACATAACGGGAGCATCATGAAGCATATGACTAGCACATTTAAGCCTAACCCGCTTCCTATGCATAAGGATTTTGTGAGAAAAAAACTTATGGGAACAATAATCAACTAGCATAGGAAGGCAAAACAAGCATAACTTCAAGATTTTAAGCACATAGAGAGGAGACAAGATATTATTGCAATTCCTACAAGCATATGTTCCTTCTTCATAATAATTTTCAGTAGCATCATGAATGAATTCAACAATATAACCAGCACCTAAAGCATTCTTTTCATGATCTACTTGCATAGAAAATTTATTACTCTCCACATAAGCAAAATTCTTCTCATTCGAAATAGTGGGAGTATCATAAGAGACTCGAATACTATAAATTGTTTCCACGTTAAAAGAGTAACATTCAGAAAAAGGATAATCATAATCATGACAAGTTTTATAAATATAATCATCACTACTTTTTATAGCATAAGTTTCATCACAATAATCATCATAAGTAGCAACTTTGTTCTCATCATAATCAATTGAAACCTCTTCCAAAATAGTGGATTCATCACTAAATAAAGTCATGACCTCTCCAAATCCACTTTCATAAATATTATAAGATTCAACATCCTCCAAAATAGTGGGATCATTACTTCCTAAAGTTGACACTCTTCGAAACCCACTTTCATCAATATAACCATCATGATAAGAGGCATGCTATCATCATAACAACTTTGCATATCAAAACTTGGGAGGCTAAAAATATCATCTTCATTAAACGTAGCATCCCGAAGCTTGGGACAAACATTAATTGCAGCAAATATATTCTCAAACACATCATTCTCAAACATAGCATCCCCAAGCTTGGTCCTTTTCATATCATAAGCATACTCACTCTCATCATTAATAGTATGGATAGCACCAATAGTATAGCAATTATCATCATCACAATGAGTAGTAGGAGCAACATCACTTGGGAGGGATACCTTTTTACCTTTGCTTCTCCGTCTTCTCTTTTTCTTCTTCACCTCATGTGTGGGTTGAACCCTCTTATTTAAGTTCCTTATTAATGAGATTGGTTGAATAGAAGGCTCCTCCTCGTTACCTGATTCATCATAAGAAATAATAGGAGGATATTGGGAAGTCTCTTCCCTTTCATTAGTATTCTCATCATCTTATATTTGCTTTCTTTTCTTTATATAATTGGCAATATAAGGATTTTCAATGCAATTCACCGCACAATACATATAAATTTCCTCTAGATCAATATCAAGAAATTTCTTAAGGGAAAATTCTGGAAGATTCTTAGTTAAACGTTTTATTTCTTCATAACCCAAAAGCAAACTAAGTTCATTATGATGTGCAAGGGAAATCAAATCATCACAATTCTTGGACATGATTCGATCATGAAACAATTTGCATCGGAGATGTAAATGACCATGTTCATTGAAAAGTTCACAAGTACGACAAAGGAATTTTATATTTTCAGCACTCACATCTAGCCTTTCTTGCAACCATTTAGTTTCTAAATGCTTATGCCTCTTGCAATATCTATCTTCCCTATTTGGTGTGCACTTGCAAACCCAATACACTCCACAAAAATTGACATGCTTATAGGAGACATTTTCATCATAACTAGTGCAATCATCATTAGTACTATGGATATTCAAAGAGTTCAAACTAACAACATTGCAATCATGCTCATCATTCAAAGATTTAGTACCAAACATTTTATATACTTCTTCTTCTAGCACTTGAGCACAATTTTCCTTTTCATCATACTTACGAAAGATATTAAAAAGATGAAGCGTATGAGACAAACTCAATTCCATTTTTTTGTAGTTTTCTTTTATAAACTAAACTACTTATAAAACAAGAAACAAAAAGATTCAATTGCAAGATCTAAAGATATTCCTTCAAGCACTCACCTCCCCGACAACGGTGCCAGAAAAGAGCTTGATGTCTACTACACAACCTTCTTCTTGTAGACGTTGTTGGGCCTCCAAGTGCAGAGGTTTGTAGGACAGTAGCAAATTTCCCTCAAGTGGATGACCTAAGTGAGGGAGTCCTGGATTAGGGGGTATCCGGAGAGCCGGACTATATACATCGTCCGGACTATTGAAGCGTGGAGATACAAGACTCAAGACTCCGGCCCGTGTCTGGATGGGACTCTCCTTTGTGTGGAAGACAAGCTTGGTGATCCAGATATTATATTTCCTTCCTTGTAACCGACTCCAGGTAAACCCTAGCCCTCTCCGGTATCTATATAAACCGGAGAGGTTGGTCCTTAGAAGGCCGATCACAATTACAATCATACGATCATAGGCTAGCTCTTAGGGTTTAGCCTCTACGATCTTGTGGTAGATCTACTTTTGTACTACTCATATCTTCAATATTAATCAAGCAGGAAGTAGGGTTTTACCTCCATCGAGAGAGCCCGAACCTGGGTAAACATTGTGTCCCTTGCTTCCTGTTACCATCAGCCTAAGACGCACAGATCGGGACCCCCTACCCGAGATCCGCCGGTTTTGACACCGACATTGGTGCTTTCATTGAGAGTTCCTCTGTGTCCTTGCTGCAAGGCTTGATGGCTCGTCTCGTTGTCAAGGACGACATCATCGCTGGAGGAGCGCTGGCTGTAGGACAAATTCTCCGACTTGGCGGCTTCATTATGGCCGCCCCATTGGCTGTCGCGCCAACGATGGCCTCTCAGGTCATCATGCATAACCTTCGTATCAATTCGGAGCTTGCTGAATAGATGGATCCGATAGAGCTCTCCTCTCTTAATGAGCTCTTGGATCGCATCTCCGCTTTGGAAGTCGCTACGGACTTTGACCGGATTGGGCTTAAACCCTACCAAAGGGACATTAGATCCCCGCCAGCCACCCATGAGATAGCGGTAGTGGAGGAACCACACACGGGTTGCCCCTCAACTCTGAGGATGAATTATGTCCGGATCGCCGAACTCTGTGGATCCAGCACCGGCTCAGAGGAAGACATACCCAGGTCCCGGACTTAGAATTGGGCATTGGGTCGAAGAGACTGGGCAACAGTCCGAATCCCGAGCTGTCGGGCTCGGAACCTCCCATGCCCTCGGGTGTTAGACCGGATCAAAATCCGGATTTAGCCAACAACACCCACCCGGACTTAAACCGTCTCTCCCGCATCAGGCGAGAGCCCTAGGAGACAGTACATCGTTACTGGGCCAGATTCCTCCTTGCGCTTAACAAGGTCAAGGGCTGCCACGAGGAGGACGTAGTCCCACTTTTGTGCAAAAACTGCACGAACAAAGGACTCCTTAATGCTATAAGCCGCCGTGACATAATAAACTTTGCGGACTTGGCAACCATAGTACAGAAGTACTGTGCGATGGAAAGCGCCTGGAAAGCCCAAACGGAATTTTGGGATAGTATGACCCTCACCAGAACCTTTGTCCGAACTAAACGGTCGAACTCCCGAAGGTCGGCCGATCATATTCCAAAGAAGTCTAAACCCACCCCAGGGCGTGGAACCGTATTGGAAGGATGGCTCAGTGGGCCATGTAAGCTTTACAGTACACCGGACGCAACACCAAACCATAGCATTAGGGCATGTTGGATACTCCGGCAGGTAGCAAAAAGTGGCAAGGATCTCCTCGAAAGCCATAAAGCAGAGCAACATCCCGCCAAGGAACACAATACGGTACTAACAGTCTTCGAGACCTTCACCTCAACAAATAGGCGCAAGTGAGCTCATCGAAGCTCCGCTGAAATCTGCCATGTGGAAAAAATAAATCCATGGAACGACACTGCTATAACTTTGAATGCCAGTGACGAACCCCAATTCCAGACCATCCGGGCACCAGCCGCTCTGGTCCTTAGCCCACGGCTTTCGGCTCACTAAAGTACTCATGGACGGCG
>NW_021204096.1:0-1116 GCF_002162155.2 Triticum dicoccoides
AGTTCACGTGCATTAGGTGTAAGTTGCCGCCATGAATTTGAGAAAGGTTTGTTTTGTTTCCCTTGGAGTCATCCCAAATCAGTCATGCATACGTACGGAGTATCCCAAACCTTTTTTTTAATTTTTTTGCATCTAGATCTTGAAAGCCCCGTAACTTTTTTTGTTTTAGATTTTTGGGGATTTTGAAAATGTTTAACGGGGTTCCCCCAGTTAAATTCGGATGTAACTTTTCGAGTAGATGATTTTTCATATATAAAACTTTTTAATCCGAGTTCGTATGCAAAAGTTATGCCCATTTTACAAATTTCCAGAGATATTTTGCAAATAAAGTCGAAATTTATATTTGTAAATTTTCCCAACAACTAGACCACATATGACATGGCAAACTTATTTTCTTTTATTTTTTTGACATTTTTATCATTTTTTTTATTTTTTTTAACTGAAAAGGCGGTCCAGAGGGGGGGGTTTCTTGTAAGCCACCCTTTCTCCATGAATTTGTGTCGGATTCCCTCAGCTAGTTGGTTAAGCTAAACAACAACTTGGAGAGTTGGAAGATAAAAGCTTGTCTGACTTAGTTCATGTTAAGGGATATCTTTTGTGCGTGTGTGTGTGTTGAAGAAAGATGATATCTCCATTGATTGGTCTTCGTGATCAGTTGTTGGATCTATTGCCTTGTCAATACTTTTACTTGAGTATGGGCTATCATCAAGTCAAATCAGAACCAACGATTTTCGTAATGTTGTCTTACTCGTGGTTGATCCCTCGAGCATACACCATTACATCTTTTGGTCTGACCATTGCTATCACCGTGTTCTCATGATGGTGGAAGTCCAGTAATATGGAAAATTCTGATGAGTTGTTGTTGAGCCCGTCAGCAGCATTTTTGTCTCCCCCATGATTCATGTTGAACATCAACCTAGTGTTGAAAACCTTGTAAGCAATGCCTTCGTGTTCCGTTCATGAAGCTTATCCTTGGATGAAAGAAGTGACTTTCTCCAAGTTCACGTGCATTAGGTGTAAGTTGCCGCCATGAATTTGAGAAAGGTTTGTTTTGTTTCCCTTGGAATCATCCCAAATCAGTCATGCATACGTACGAAGTATCCCAAACCTTTTTTT
>NW_021204097.1:0-1058 GCF_002162155.2 Triticum dicoccoides
GAAGTAGTACGCATCCTTGTCATCCTACGAGGTTTGGGAGTGACTTGATCCGAAGTTTCATGATCAATATCATAAGCTTCCACTTCAATTGGTGTAGGTGCCACAGGAACAACTCCCTGTGCCCTGTCACACACTAGTTGAAGAGACGGTTCAATAACCTCATCAAGTCTCCACCATCCTCCCACTCAATTCTTTCGAGAGAAACTTTTCCTCGAGAAAGGACCCGATTCTAGAAACAATCCATATTGCTTTCGGATCTGAATTAGGAGGTATACCCAACTGTTTTGGGTTTCCTATGAAGATGCATTTTATCCGCTTTGGGTTCGAGCTTATCAACCTGAAACTTTTTCATATAAGCGTCGCAGCCCCAAACTTTTAAGAAACGACAACTTAGGTTTCTCTAAACCATAATTCATACGGTGTCATCTCATCGGAATTACGTAGTGCCCTATTTAAAGTGAATGTGGTTGTATCTAATGCCTAACCCATGAACGATAGTGGTAATTCGATAAGAGACATCATGGTATGCACCATATCCAATAGGGTGCAACTATGATGTTCGGACACACCATCACATTTGTTGGAAATATGCCCTAGAGGCAATCATAAAAGTATTATTATTATATTTCCTTGTTCATGATAATTGTCTTTTATTCATGCTATAACTGTATTATCCGGAAATCGTAATACACGTGTGAATATATAGACCACAATATGTCCCTAGTGAGCCTCTAGTTGACTAGCTCGTTGTGATCAACAGATAGTCATGGTTTCCTGGCTATGGACATTGGATGTCGTTGATAACGGGATCACATCATTAGGAGAATGATGTGATGGACAAGACCCAATCCTAAGACTAGCACAAAAGATCGAGTAGTTCATTTGCTAGAGCTTTGCGAATGTCAAGTATCTCTTCCTTTGACCATGAGATCGTATAACTCCTGGATACCGTAGGAGTGCTTTGGGTGTATCAAACGTCACAACGTAACTGGGTGACTATAAAGGTGCACTATAGGTATCTCCGAAAGTATCTATTGTTTTATGCGGATCGAGACTGG
>NW_021204098.1:0-2159 GCF_002162155.2 Triticum dicoccoides
TTGCAAAGGGGAGACCAGGGAAACAAAAATGAGGAATACGCTAATGGCTACTAATCCAGGAAATTATAAATTCCAGACCTGTGTTTCATTAGGAACATCACGGTCGTCATGGACCAAAAAGAGGGTACAAATGATAAAGTATATTTAGGAATGATGCTCGTGCATACAATAATGAAAAAAAATCACCTTAGAAAAGAAATCCTTCCAAGTTCATTTTTCATGCGCGTGCACCAATGAAATGTGAAACTGTTTGCTTATGCCCATGATCAAATCTCTTGCACATAAAAGCTACAATGAGAGCTAAAGGAAGGGGGCTGGAGGAGGAGAAAGGAAAGATGACCGCGCCGCGAGGCTCCTGTATGCAAGTGGTCGTCGTGGCACACTATGGCTAGTGTTCAGACTATACTCTCAACTCTTGTGCGAATTGCTCAGAGTAATTCAAGATCCTAAAAGAAGTCTTCAGGGTAATCCAAACTCCTACATAACAATACATAAATTATTTGCTTCAGTATGTGATCCTTTCAGTTTGAGAAGAATTCAAAAATATTATACAATTTTTTGCAAATCTTCCTACTCTACAATACTAATCTAAAGCAAAATAAAATTATACTCAGTTTGTTCAGTGTCACGGGAAGAAAATAATTTAGCTAATACTAAATCCAACTAAAAGGACTAATTGTAATTATTTGGCTAGGCTGCTCATCGAAAGAATTTTTTTCATGAGAAGCGGACCTTGCAAAAACTTGGAATGATCGGGTGGATCTAAAACAGGGCATGTCCTCCTGCAGTCCTTCTCCCACCCCTCGTGTATCTCATCACCTCGTCACATTAGCCTGCAGGTGACTGCCAGCCTGGAGGAAGAAGGCAGCGATCGTGAGTGCATGACCAAGTTAGATATTTAGCAACACACGAAAATCAAGTGTAGATCCTACTATAGTTCTTATCCAATTATACAACCAAGCCAACAAGAGCATTTACCAACATTACAAATGAAATAATATTGAAATTCCAGTACAAGGCCTAGTTAGCACACATAGGGTATCAGATCATATTAGTAAGAACATTAGTCTGTATACACACACACAGAGAGAGACACATACACACAAACACACACACACACATACACACACACACACACACACCAAATTTGCACAAGATGTAGCTTGCAGATGTGGTACCATGGACTGTACGAATAAATCAGACTGAACAACCATTCAGCTCCAAAATTGCATCAAACATGTTTTATAATCAAGATATTCAGAAAAAGGTAAACATCAACGAACATATCCTATGAACATACCAAGATGTAAGATAACCACATGTTCAGCTCACACAATCAGATCGAAAACAAAATCTGAGCCAGCTTCCTGTATCACTCAATCACTCATATGTTGAAAGACTGTTCGAGCCTGATGACCCAGTCGCCGTGGCAGCAAGGACAGAGAGAAGAAAAGGGAACGGCCTAGAGATGGTGACGTGGGTGCTTTGGCGTGTGATGCCGATCAGCCCATTGTGGTAGTCAGCAAGGGAGCAACGGTCGATCCATATGTTGGAGGAGTCGGGATTGATCTGGTTGTCGTCGATGCTGTGGCTGCGGCCGGCCTGGAGTCGAAAAAGGCCTTCATCTGCGCCGCCATGAAACCTAGGTCTAGTAGATCGACGGAGCCGACGGGGTTCACTAAGGTGCCCAGCGCGGATGGGCATGGACGACGACGACGTCCAAGCCCTTAATCCCGTGGAAAGCGCCCAAGGGTCATCGCCCTCTTCATGCTATGTCCTCCTATGTAGTATGAGCTGCAAACTCTATTCAATGACCGTATTTCACCGACCACATTGCAGGCACAGAAACAAAGATGAGAAAATTTTAGAAAGAGATTGATAGAGAGGGAACATATCCCCCAAAAAAGGACAAGTAAAGAAGTACCAAGGTGCTTGCCGCAGATCCTGAGGCTCTTGGCATGTCGCATGACAAGGCGGACCTTGGTTGTCCGTTTGAGAAGCCTGACTGTACCCATGCCACGCTCCTTCCACTGCCCCCGTCCTTGTCAAATCAGTGCAACTTTGTTTTCCTACAGACACAAAAAGAAGCACCAAACCAGAAGTGTCATCACAACTATCAAAATAGAAAACAGGGTACTGGTGCACGTTGAACACTCGTC
>NW_021204099.1:0-2946 GCF_002162155.2 Triticum dicoccoides
TACAGGACCCACTGGGCAGCCCCTCCATCAACACCAATGCTGCCCAGCGGCCCAACAGGCTCAAACACCCCCAACACTCGAGTCCAAGGGCCAGAGTGGGCCAACTGAAGCCCACAACCGAACTACTTGAGGAGAGACACAGAGGAGCCCATCGCATCCGGTGGATCATTAGAACGGCGGTGGCTACCTACTTGATTCCCCTTTCCTCGACCTGGATCAAGAACCCTAGCTACAATTGTTGTAATTCTTGTGTAACAGAGATCATTGATCGACTCCAATATTCGTAGATCCAGCGTGAGTTGTATCCCCAAGTGTTACCCTAACATCTGGTATCAGAGACCCAGCCACCACTCCTCCCCGCTCCGTACTGGCGCATCTCATCGAAACCAGACGCGTTGTACTCAGAAACGATGTTCACGGACCCTGTGGAGGTATGCATATGCATTTGATCAGGCAGAAAGTGCAACCCACATAGTCAAGGTCCAGCTGCTGTGCATCACTAATTGCAGGCCACGCGGGCGCAGGACAGTAGCAGGTGTGGAGAGGGACTGCTGGATGGACACGGATTTATAGCCAAGGAAGTGGCTTCGGTTTCTCGGGGTGCCGGCCTTTGCCGCCGTGATTGGGTTGGAAGCAATTAATGTCTTCCAATTTGTCCATAGCCTGGCCGCATGTTGGTTGTGATGAGGATTTTAGGAAATTGATTGCGGTTTTCAGTTTCTGTTCGCATTCGGCATCCGAGGTTCTGGCCTGTGGCGCAGTCCGCTGCTTCGGGTGTCCCGTGGAGAGCGTACAAGGGTTTTACAAGTGGTAGGTGATATCTGCACTATGGGCCTTGTGAAGATCGGAATCCACAAGAAGATACTAGCATTTTTCTTAAATATGCAACAAACATTTTTCATATAAGTGACTACCATTTCTATAAACATGAGATCAATATTCTAAGAATACATGATGGACCCTAAAAAATGAATACATGATAGACATTTTTGAATAACTCACGGATACTTTTTAAGATATGTGATAAACATTTTCCAAATACCTAGCGTATAGTTTGCATATGTGTGATGTACATTTTTAAGTAAGTCACAAATACTTTTTAAGAAATGTAACAAACATTTTTTCAATACATGGCGTATTTTTTGCATATGTGTGATGCACATTTTTTTGAATATCATATGAATATTCTACCGATACATGTGAAAAAATTCTCAAATATATTATTCTTAAGATAAAGCACTGCCAACATGCTGACGTGTCCCCACATCATATCCATGGTCATTGGCAACCTGCCTCTGAAACCAATTCAACCAACCCAGATAGTGTTCCGCCAACGTCTGGGCTCGGTTTTTCACCTTCGAGACCAGCTCATCGACTCTCTTCCTGATGTCAGCCTGGGTGAGCCGAGGTCTAACACTTACTGATGCTGCTCGTCTTGTGACATTGTAACTTGAAATCAAATAGGACTAGGAACATATAGGAGATTTTTTTTCTCCATGCATAGGAAACAAATCACATGTAACAGGAATATTATAGCTTCCACTTCTTCAATCTAAACACTTGTTGGCATTCATCTCAGGAACGATCACATCAAACTAGAGGAACACGCGCACACGGATATTTGTAGTCCTTGTTTTCACTCTTTACTTCCTTTCCTTTTGTCTCACCCCCAGATAATACGGTACAAACTCACGTATTCACCTGTTATGCATATATAGACGGAGCTGCCACCGACCTTACACAAAGCCTAAACTTACTTGTACTTGACCTCCTAGTACTGTTATGACATAAACAATATAAGCATGTATATATGCCTACATGTACTAGTAAGACCCGGACTAAAAACACGTCATAGAAGTAGAACTAACATTTTGAAAATCCCACAAATCAAAGTTTATGCTAACAACACTTTGGGCATTGATACCTGCTATTGTGGAAATGCCAATTTCAGGCCTTCTTACTTCTGGCTGGGCACTTGTGACGTTGATAAAACATTGCAACTCCGTTGCCCCCACAGTGCCCATTTCAGCATATCTGCTTGCGTTCGCTGATGTGTCCATAGCTGATCTGTGATCCTTGGCAACCTGCGATCGACGGATTCAACTTGCCCAAAAATTGTTCCGGGATTGGCCTAGTGGCTTGGTTTCTCACCTTCGAGGTCAGCTCCTGAATGTCAGCCTGGCTGAGCCGAGGTCTAGCTCCAGCCTCTCGTGGCATTGCAGCTGAGAAAAAGACATAGGATCAGGACATTATATAGAAGTGCCCTTCTCCATTTTTTTACACTTGATTAAAAAAGCACAACTACCTTGTACGGGAGCAGCACCCTCGGCCTCTGCCTCGTCACCCTCTTCTATGTGTATCGCATTCTTGCCAACATAGGTAAGGCCGAATTGGAGTTCACCATCTCGGCCACTAATGAAATTTTTGTGCAGACGAAGTAAGGATTGAAGGAAATTCATTCTTGATTATCTGCAAAATCCTAGCGAAAGGGAGAACAATATGGTCCGGAGAATGGTTTTGGTCTATGGAACCTTATCACCGGATTGTTATAGAAGCTGAGAAGTTTTCACCCAAGTTTGCATCAAGAGGTTCAAACAAGTAATGGCAGATATATACTTATCGTCCTAAGAATATGCAAAATGGCCGATGGAGTGTTGACATCGTCCTTAGAACAAGCTATGCGGAAGTTATTTTTCGGAACACAAGCTTTGCCGAAAAACAGTGGGGCATGTGTTGACACCAGATTTTGGCATGGTCAAAAACATAATTAAAAAGGCTTCAAATGGAAAAGTGCTCAAAGTGAGAAAGTTCCGTAGCCGTCCGATCTAATCTCTAAGGCCGAAGTTGTGTTTGAAGTACTGAGATTTTGCATTCAGAACACTATTCGGCTGATTATGCCCCCAAGATAACCTCATATGGGAAACATTTCTACAAGGGTTGTCTTCG
>NW_021204100.1:0-1817 GCF_002162155.2 Triticum dicoccoides
AAAAAATACCATCGTTCCTATAGCACATGTGCCCACGTCGTGCAAAAAAACTCATGATTTTATCGCGCTCCGAGTATTTAGTAATATTGACGCCGCATCGTTACCGCAGAACATCTACTACCGTGTCATTGCCGTCCGTGAGGGGGGGCCACGCCTCGGAGACGCGTCCCGCCTCTTCGGACATGCCACCACACCACCCCGCATGTATGAGGGCCCGGTTCGACGCTTCGGTGGCATTGCTACCCAAAGTGCCCCCGTCCCGCCTAACCCTGTAGCGTTTGACCACGGGATCTAGCCCTTTGACTTTGCACGGACGGGCTTTGACCAGTGGACCTCCCCACCCGGTTGTGCTAGGTCAGCCCATAGGAACACTTTGGAGCAACATCCGGGCTAGACCCACAGCAAGATCCCCTCCGTGTAGACCCCACGCGTCCGTTTCCCCCCTGCAGGTGCCGACGGCGGCCCCGTCCGTGAGGGAAGGCACACCCCGGACACGCGTGCCGGGCGTTTGCAATCGCCACAACACTTCCAGACTTGTGAGAGGCTGCCTACGCAAGATTTGGCGACATGCTAGCCCCCGGAGGCCGCCGGCCACAGCCGTAGACGCGCGAAGGGCAGTCCGCGTAGAGGGAATTTTTCGGATTCTTCTCCATCACCAAAAATTATGAAAAAATACCATCGTTCCTATAGCACATGTGCCCACGTCGTGCAAAAAAACTCATGATTTTATCGCGCTCCGAGTATTTAGTAATATTGACGCCGCATCGTTACCGCAGAACGTCTACTACCATGTCATCGCCGTCCGTGAGGGGGGGCCACGCCCCGGAGACGCGTCCCGCCTCTTCGGACATGCCACCACACCACCCCACATGTATGAGGGCCCGGTGCGACGCTCCGGTGGCATTGCTACCCCCAGTGCCCCCGTCCCGCCTAACCCTGTAGCGTTTGACCACGGGATCTAGCCCTTTGACTTTGCACGGACGGGCTTTGACCAGTGGACCTCCCCACCCGGTTGTGTTAGGTCAGCCCATAGGAACACTTTGGAGCAACATCCGGGCCAGACCCACAGCAAGATCCCCTCCGTGTAGACCCCACGCGTCCGTTATCCCCCTCCAGGTGCCGGCGGCGTCGCCGTCCGTGAGGGGGGCACACCCCGGACACGCGTGACGGGCGTTTACAACCGCCACAACACTTCCAGACTCGTGAGAGGCCGCCTACGCAAGATTTGGCGGCATGCTAGCCCCCGGAGGCCGCCGACCATAGTCGTAGACGCGCGAAGGGCAATCCGCGTAGAGGCAATTTTTTGGATTCTTCTCCATCACCAAAAATTATGAAAAAATACCATCGTTCCTATAGCACATGTGCCCATGTCGTGAAAAAAAAACTCATGATTTTATCGCGCTCCGAGTATTTAGTAATATTGACGCCGCATCGTTACCGCAGAACGTCTACTACCGTGTCATCGCCGTCCGTGAGGGGGGGCCACGCCCCAGAGACGCGTCCCGCCTCTTCGGACATGCCACCACACCACCCCGCATGTATGAGGGCCCGGTTCGATGCTCCGGTGGCATTGCTACCCCCAGTGCCCCCGTCCCGCCTAACCCTGTAGCGTTTGACCACGGGATCTAGCCCTTTGACTTTGCACGGACGGGCTTTGACTAGTGGACCTCCCCACCCGGTTGTGTTAGGTCAGCCCATAGGAACACTTTGGAGCAACATCCGGGCCAGACCCACAGCAAGATCCCCTCCGTGTAGACCCCACGCGTCCGTTTCCCCCCTCTAGGTGCCGGCGGCGGCGCCGTCCGTGAGGGGCGGCA
>NW_021204101.1:0-1060 GCF_002162155.2 Triticum dicoccoides
GTCATGTGATTGCCTATGCATCTCGACAGTTGCATCCACATGAGGAGAATTATCCTACACATGATCTAGAGCTTGCAGCCGTAGTCTATGCACTCAAGACCTGGCGACATTACCTCCTTGGTAAACGTTGCGAGATCTACACTGATCACCAGAGTCTCAAGTATATCTTCACCCAACCAGATCTGAACCTTAGGCAAAGACGTTGGTTGGAGTTAATCACAGATTATGATCTAGGGATTACCTACACTCCAGGCAAAGCCAATGTCATGGCTGATGCGCTAAGCCGTAAATCCTATTGCAACAATCTCATGTTGCAGCAAGGCCAACCACTTCTCCATGAGGAATTCTGTAAGCTTAATCTTCACATAGCTCCTCGCGGATTTCTTTCTACCTTGGTGGCGAAACCTGATCTTGAAGATCGGATTATCGCTGCTCAAAAGCAAGACACAGGAATTTCCCGGATCAAGAGAAACATTAAGAAGGGAGTTGGTGGATGTTTCACTATGGATGATCGTGGTGTTGTTTTCTTTGAGAACCGCTTGGTGGTTTCCAAGAATCAACATCTTCGACAACTGATTCTTAAGGAGGCGCATGAATCTCCTCTCACGATTCATCCCGGTAGTACTAAGATGTATCAGGACCTACGCCAGAGGTTCTGGTGGACTAGGATGAAGAGAGAAATCGCTCAGTTTATTGCTAACTGTGACGTTTGTCGTCGCGTTAAGGCAGAGCATCAAAGGCCTGCTGGCACCCTTCAGCCTTTAGCTATTCCTGAATGGAAATGGGATAAAGTTGGTATGGACTTCATCACCGGCTTTCCCAGGACCAAGAGAGGGAATAACGCTATCTTCGTAGTCGTTGATCGTCTTTCCAAAGTGGCTCACTTCCTTCCTGTTCGAGAAAATATCACTGCTAGTCAGCTTGCTGACTTATATATTTCTCGAATAGTGTCACTGCATGGTGTTCCACTAGAGATCAATTCAGACCGTGGCAGTCTTTTCACTTCTCATTTCTGGGAGAGTTTCCAAACTGCCATGGGAACCCATCTTTCCTTCAGTAC
>NW_021204102.1:0-5374 GCF_002162155.2 Triticum dicoccoides
TGCAACCCATCAAACGTGAACCTCGAGGGTGGATCCTCTTACGTTCACCTTGATGACAACATCGAGTGGAATTCACCGGGGGTGATTCCTCGGGTTTTCCCTTTGGTGTTAGACACACAATTACTATGGTTATTATGACTTTACACTGAATCATGTTACTAAAGACGGGTCGACCCTGAGGAGTACCCGCGCGAGCTTAATAGCGAGTGATGTGGAGTCGGGTTGACCTGGAAGGTGCCCGCGAGATACTTACGAGGCGTGGCCGGGCATTCTTAGCCCTTGTCGCAAGTACTCGAGACGGGGCGACGGGGTCACATCGATCGTGAGTCTCTACTTGTTACCGTGCGTTCCTAATCCACTACGATTTGGATATTTGATCCGAGGGGCCTCTGGCCTGATAGCACTAACCATCACGTGGGCATAGTATGGGCGTTCTGCGTCGTATACATCAGCCGAAGCTTAATAGACGTCAGCGACTGAGCGGCGCACGCCGGGTTGGACTGGTAAGCACCTACCTTGTTGAAGGAGGTAACTAGGTCTGCTCACCGGCCACGTACACAACGTCCAGGAGTTCCCGGGGAGATGGCCCATGACCCCTGGGGGCATACGTTTAGTCCGGCGTGCTGGTCTCTCTATTAAGCCTAGGTCGGGTTGCGGCGTATTGTTTGGCCGAGGCCGGGCATGACCCAGGAAAGTGTGTCCGGCCGGAGTTAATCGAGCGTGGTGAGTAAGTTGGTGCACCCCTGCAGGGAAGAAAACATCTATCGATAGCCCGTCCTACGGTAACGGACAGTTGGAGTTGTATCCCGATCGATACAATTAGAACTGGATACTTGAGATGAGAAATGGATATGAGACATGGTTATGATGAATGGATAGTATGGCTCTGGGATTGCTTTCTCACTGGGAGTCGAGAAAGGATCTCTGGCCGAGGTTCACAACACTACTGCTACTTTACTTTATGCTACTCTACTCCCTCCTGTTGCTGCAAGATGGTGGTTTCCAGAAGATGCTAGTCATCGATAGGACTAAGCCTTTCCTCTATTCTGGCATTCTGCAGTTTAGTCCACAGATACAACCCATTTCCTTTGATACATATGCATACTTAGTTTATATCTGATGTAAGTCTTGCGAGTACTTTGGATGAGTACTCATGGCTGCTTTGCTACCTCTTTCCCCCCATACCCAATTGTTGCGACCAGATGACGGATCTCAGGAGCCATACGACACCACTGAAGACTACTGCTACCCCGAGGGTGCCTACTACTATGTGACGGCCGCTGATGACTTGGCGTAGTTAGGAGGCTCCCAGGCAGAAGGCCTTGCCTTTTCGATTGTTGTTGTTTTTGTGCTAGCCTTCTTAAGGCAAACTTGTTTAACTTATGTCTGTACTCAGATATTGATGCTTCTGCTGACTCTTGTGTATTCGAGCTTATGTATTCGAGCCCTCGAGGCCCCTGGCTTGTAATATAAAGCTTGTATTATTTTAATTTCGGTCTAGAGTTGTGTTGTAATATCTTCCCATGAGTCCTTGATTTTGATCGTACACATTTACGTGTATGATTAGTGTACGATCAAATCGGGGGCGTCACAAGTTGGTATCAGAGCCGACTGACTGTAGGATTCCCCCCTTTCCAACTCCTTGGCCGAAGTTGAGTCTAGAAACCGAAAACTGTTTTACTAACTTGGCTGTGTGTCTTACAGGCCCACGTCGCCATTGGGTGGTATTAGGATCTTTTACTCCTCGTTTATACTCTGGGACTTTGATCTCTCTTCTATTTGGGTTAAAAGGTTTTACTAACTTGAACATTAGGATCTCGTAATCACATCTGTCCGGAGAGCCCCCTTATTTCAGATGATCGCCTGCTGCATCAGAAGATTTCGAAGATACTCTACGATATTCTCTCGAGACTTTGTGCCTGTTACCTTTGCAATTCCCTACCACCGAAATATCCTTATGGATAACTACACACACTTGCCAATCTTAATTCTATCCCATTGATCTTGTTATTACAAGATGCCCTGAACTGCTCTCTTTTTCCAAGAATCCTTTGAGCTTACTGCCTTGCAGTTCCTTGTCATCTGAATACCCCTATGGATAACCTTGTGCACCTATCGAGTATCCGCTCATCCTGAGTTGATTCATGTACTTCACAAAAGTCTTCGTAATACCATTCGCTCTTGTGAAAATCCTCAACAGCCTATTGTTCTTGAATTTCTTGCTTGCTTGCATTATGGTTAATACCATAAGTCTCGTAATCTTATTGTCAGCCTTTGTCATTATCATTTTGAGTCCGTTGATACAATATGTTGCGAATGCTCGCAATCCTCAATCAGATCCTAGAATTCATCCTTCCGGCTCAGACGTCATTTTAACATGTGCTGAATCTCGATCAATCAAATCGCCATCGATGGTACCCCTAAGGCTATTCTACCTGTCCATCCCTAATCAGAGCATTGCTTCTGACCCCATGTCTTGGAATTCATAATCCCTCTTGCAGTTGAGCTTTGAGTTAGTCAGTTGTTTCTATAATCTGATCTCCTTGCATTCTTTCTTCCACTGGTTGAATATTAATTCTCACATCAGATCCCTTGTGGACCACCAGACCCTTTTAGGATTTTATCCGACTACGTCCTTCATATTCAATAAGCTTGTGAGCCTTTCCTCGGATACATAATGTTTTGGTAAATTGTATCCTCTGCTTTCTCAAGCATGCTCTACTACCGAGCTTGTGTTATTTATTCTTGGAATTTATGATATAGGTTCCTAAGATGCCCCGATGGGTTGAACCTATGCCTTCCCTAATCTGTGTGAACTCGAAAGTTATGCGGGTTATACTCTACTGGCTTTTCGTCAGATAAAATTTCAATACTACAGCTTCATCAAGAGCGAGAAGTAAAATGAAAGGTTATGCATTGTAGAAGTGGGGGTCGACCCTGAACCTTGTGTTCATGCCCACGGACACGGTGGGGAGCTTATCATGAAAGCTTCTTGCAAGGATAATTAATCATTCGAATAATTCTTCTGGTATCGTAAATTGGATCCCTTGCAGTTATAGTCCCGACCATATTTCCTCCTTGATCCCATTTACTGGGTAAGTTCAATTACTTATCCTCTACATCTCATTTCCCCCGTCCAACCTCTACTCTGATTTACCTTATGGCATTGCACCTAGTACTTGATACTGGGAAGCTTTATGCCCCATCACATCATTCCTAGCCTAATCGGCTATATTTTTATCTTGTCAACTTTTTAACTGTGCTACCTGGTCCTTATGCCCGGAGCAACTTCCGACGATGAGCTAAGCTTACGTCGATCTTCCTCATCTTATCATTTCACCTCGAACAACAAGCTTGACTTTGAGCTTGTGTCGAATCCGTGGTTCTCATAGCCTTTCACTTCATCCTCCCTTTTTTGCTCGAGGGCATCTTCATAGAGTCTCTCGACAAACTTTGTCTTGATCACCGTCACACTTTGGCTTCTTCAGAGATGTCAATTGAATTCATGGCTAGAAATACCATCCTTGCCTCTCGATGATTTGTATCAGTATCAACAACATTCTTGTCTTCCCCCCAACACTAACTTCATCATATTGATTTTGGGAATACATCCTTTTTGGCATGTCAATGGATTGCTACTGAGCCCGTCGGCCACACCCTCATCTTTTCCCTACTAAAATTGTATGACTTATTTTCTAAGTTGTTTCTGATGGATCCTTGGTGTATCCAAAGTCTGACCTTTTCTTGAAACCATGTCAATGCTATCTCGAAGCATGTCTGTGGTAATTCAATCTCCAATAAGAACATTTGAAGCACGATACTAAATTTTATTTATCAAGTATCCAAACACCGTTGTATGGGTAATGTCATGAAATTCTTTCCCTTTACCTAATTGGTTATCTACTTACTATCCTGTCATGGATACCATCCTCTGCTTGTCCTTGGGAAGGATATACTCCTGATAATTGTGTTTAAACACATTTTCCTTTCCATTGTTCTGATTAATATACTAATCATATTTTTCCTTTCCATTCTTTTGTTTAACCTTTCCGGTAAACTAACTTATCTCAGTAGAGATAATTTCTTGCTTAGGTAAGCACCTCAATGTAAAACTATGTCAGTAAAGACCCTGTTACTATTGTTGATGACATTCCAGTAGCCACCGATGGACGAGAACTTTGCCTACAGGTCCGCCTCGTTTCAACGAGCAGGAAAATGGTTCTCTTCGTCCCTCGCCCTTGGTATCAATGTTGCTGCCAACATAAATGACATGCTATTTTCTGACCTGCCTTGCTATCATGACCGTGCAAAATGCTAGCGCCCTTCCTGCTTTTAACCACAGGGTGGGCCCATAACCCACCATTCCACAGGATCGAAACTTGACTCCTGTGCATCCCTGTTCTCCCAAGTTATTCCTCGCGCTTGGCGTCATATGTAAATCATGAGCGACCTACCTAGTGATCTATTCTGGTATCAGATGCAATACTTATTCCCATTGCTCCGAACCCCTTTCACCCTCTGTTTCAGGCAACGGACGTTTGCCTACCCGGTTGAAGCTTCTTATTGCACCTTCTTACCTTGCTCTCGACGACTTCCTTGAATTTCAACTCGAGAGATGCCTCTATGCCACGTTGAGGTACCTATCTTGTGTTGAGCTCCATCCTTCCCAAGTCTTTCCCCATTACTCCACCCCTTAAATCTCCGGACGAGATTTCTTGTAGTGCAGGAGAATTTTGACGCCCGGATAATGAAGCTACAATAACCCTCTACTAATGATGCCATGTCATCACTCTTACTATTACTATTCCTCAGTGGCTTTCAAACACCGTTCTAATTTCAAATCCAAACTAAAGTCCAAGATTCAAATTTCTCAAACATGAAAACAAAAATGTTCAAAGTGTGGCAAATAATCCCTTGATATTTGTCATGTTGGAACCAACCTCTTTTGAATTTCCAAAATGCCTCTGGGAATTAATTCTTGGTCCAGCAACATTTAAATTTGACCTATTCAATTTCTAAAAATGTTTTAACAATTCCATTGGCTCTAAAACTTCTATCCAACACCACAAAGTTGTTCTTGAATTATGTGCTAGTTTTCAAGTTTAACTAAATTCATTTACTATATCGTTTAAAATAGAAACAGTGAAGAAATAATTAAATTTAAATAAAGAAAAGAAAAGGAGGAGGACCTAAGCTACTGGGCTTGTTAGCCCACCTAACTACATCCTAGCCCACCAACGCCCCTGTCTCCTTCCTCTGTTCATCAGAGGCATCGTGGACGCAGGTGCCGCGTCCATGACTTGGATTGGCACGCGCCGGCCATCGGGACCTCCTCGGCGAGTATAAGGTCTAACCCGGAACGTCCCTTGACCAT
>NW_021204103.1:0-1031 GCF_002162155.2 Triticum dicoccoides
GTTGAGTCTAGAAATTCTTTAGTTATATGTAGGGGAATTGATTGTGGGATGGAACGTAAGGCTCTTTTTACTCCTTATACCTCATGGCCTTCTGATCTGAGTCATCATCTTTTCTTCTACGGGGATTAAGAACTAGGCTATCTCTTCTTTCTATTAGGATCACGTGTTACTAATCAGTGGACTTATAAGATTGTTGGATTTAAGTCTCAGTTCAGTTCCTACTACTTCCGTATGTTAATTGTTGATCTCGAAACCTTGATATTGTGCTTCTGAGTGGTTATGCCACCATTTTTGTGAATGTCTCAAATCTTTTCTGAGCATTTACAGCCGTTATGCTGTCCGAGTCATCCCAGGTTTCTAAGTAGTCTGATGCATTTGCAAATCCTTTCTTCCCGTTTCAATGTTCCTTTGGGCCAGATTAACCACACTAATCAGTGAGTTGAGGTACTCCGTTACCTTGACATATATGTTGGAGATATTATTATGACCCTAGGTGTCTTAGGGGATCATCTAGTAATTTAGCCATGATTTGTGTTCCCAGTGTGATGATTCTGGCCATCATTCTCATAAGCATCCCGTGATGCTACTTAGTAATAGGTATTCTGTTCCTGGGTTCTTGAACCCGAGATTCACTCTACCTACTTCATGTTGATAGTAATTGCTAGTGCCTTTAGGATATTAGTAACCTTTGCGATAGTCCTTGAAGTCCGTGGTATCTTCTTCTTCCAAATACCATGAACTACTTATGGCAGAAGTTCCTCGTTGAACTGAAATATCACAACAGGATTATTCTTGATGAGTTCTCCATTATATATTGTGGCTCTGCCAGTTCTACCTTTCTGCATGGGTTATCCGGAAGAAATATGTTGAACTTCGTTCGACATGCTAATCCATGCATCCACAACTCAGAAAATCATATGTTCTTTTGAGTTGTCCCATCTTAGTTGTTTCCGACCCTCGCCTATCAATTGATAGTCAAGAGTATGCGTGCATTCGTTCGTCGATGCCTATTACCCTTGTGGTCCGCCAAG
>NW_021204104.1:0-844 GCF_002162155.2 Triticum dicoccoides
TATGCGGGTGAATTGATGATACCATGCCAAGTTTCAACATTTTCAGAATTCATTTTGTAGTGATTTTCAATTTCACGGTCATTTAGCTCTGTAAACAATTAGGTAAATGACCGAAAAACAACAAATGATGTCAGAACATGTTGGAAATTGATGACGTCGCTTTGAATGCTGCATACTGAACACAAAAGAAGTCCAGAGTTCAAATAAGTTTAAAAACATTGAAGTGCCCGTGTAACAGATGAGTTCTCGTCCGAAACCCTGATACTCCGAAAGAGTTTGTCCAGTTTGTACACAAAGTGCGTCCAGTTTTTGCCGTGAACCTCTCTACTCTTTCGCACATGCTATGCGGGTGAATTGCTGATACCATGCCAAGTTTCAACATTTTCAGAATTCATTTTGTAGTGATTTTCAATTTCACGGTCATTTAGCTCTCTAAACAATTAGGTAAATGACCGAAAAACAACAAAGGATGTCAGAACATGTTGGAAATTGATGACGTCGCTTTGAATGCTGCATACTGAATACAAAATAAGTCCGGAGTTCAAATAAGTTTAAAAAACATTGAAGTGCCCGTGTAACAGATGAGTTCTCGTCCGAAACCCCGATACTTCGAAAGAGTTTGTCCAGTTTGTACACGAAGTGCGTCCAGTTTCTGCCGTGACCCTCTCTACTCTTTCGCACATGCTATGCGGGTGAATTGATGATACCATGCCAAGTTTCAACATTTTCAGAATTCATTTTGTAGTGATTTTCAATTTCACGGTCATTTAGCTCTCTAAACAATTAGGTAAATGACCGAAAAACAACAAATGATGTCAGAACATGTTGGAAATTGATGACGTCG
>NW_021204105.1:0-1900 GCF_002162155.2 Triticum dicoccoides
GATCCGGATACAACGGTGGCGACAGCTCGGTTCGGGTCCGGGACAACTTTCGGGCGCGCGCGAGGAGGGTCGCGGGCTGACGAGAGAGGTTAGGTAGGGCATGGTGGTGAGTAGTGACTGTGTAGACGGTCTCGAGCTGAGAGAAGAGAAGAGAGGGAGGCCCGGCGACTATTTCCGGAGACCGAAAACGTCCGACGTTTTGACCGGCTACTATTGCCGCTATATTTATCCGTTGGGGCGTCAAACGAACTCCGATTGCGATGAAACTGGACAGGCGGTCTGTCTACACTATAATAAGACCACACACCAAATTTCAACCCAATCCGAGAACATTTTCCGGCCACTTATAAAATAATATTTCGGACATGCCGCGGGCGTGTGCAAGTGTGTCTGGGCTCAGAACGGACAACGGACGGAACGAGGAGACCAGGACTGATGCAAGCTTTGAAAACATGATGATGCAATGCACATGATGACATGATGAAATGCAACACGCAAGCAAATGACAAGGCGACAACAGCGAATAACTGGACGACACCTGGCACATCGGTCACGGGGCGTTACAACACTCCACCACTACGAGAGGATCTCGTCCCGAGATCTAGAATGGCACCGGAGGGAAAAGGGAGAGGAGAGGTAAAACAAAGTTGCTCCTTTGACGAACGAGTGAAACCAAAGAACCTTGCGAGGTTTTACTAATTCGAGAAAAGAATAGAACGAAGGAGAACAAAGTCGAAAACACTCTGTTAGAAACTAGGGAGAAAGAGCATTGTGAAACCTTGAGGTTGAAGGGAAGATATATATTGAAAACGCGCCGGTTAAGGAAGGGGATCAAGGAAGACCAAATTCGAACAGCACTCCGGTTGAAAAGTGATACAAGACTAGATAAGATGAAAAAAACTTGAGCAGAGGACACGACACTCTGGTTAAATGGATAAGCACGAAAAGAACATGATCTTTGACAAACGAGATGATGGGTTGAAAAGAGCAACATCATAATGACTCCGGAACGAAGGGAAACAAGATGTTGAGAGATCACGGATACAACAAATGCTAGAATGGAGTTGTTGAAAACCAACAACGAAAAGAATAATCTTGATATGGTCTTATGAAATACATCTCAAATTATGAGATGACAACCTGCCACTCACGGGAAGAAGAATTGGATTGATATGAACGAGGAGACGAGAAACTTATTTCACCGGGAGGATAAATGAAGTACTTGGATCATTTACAAGCACCATAAATGGCAACAATCCTTAGGGAAGGCTTTAGGTGAAATATAACTCAAGATAACCCCAAAGAAGAGATTGATGGATTTAAAATATCTCATTCTTGATAACTTGTGACTCACGAAGCAACGAAGGGGAATTATCAAGAATGACCTAACACCACCTCAAAAGATAAGGTCGAAAGAATTGCACTTCGGAATGCAAGATGAAGAATGCTTTAGCTCCTTAAAAAGAATCTCGATGAAAACTTCAAGAAGGAATAAAATCCTTGATGAACCATCATGTAGATCTTCCATGGAGAACTCCGGTAATAAAAGAATGATAGAAAGAAAGAGAAGTTGAAAGAACAAGGTGAGCCTTGTGATGATTTAGATGGAGCTTTGCGACGATATAACCAAGAAAAACTTGGAACTCCGGAAAGAAAAGATGAATATTAGAACCGAGAATTACTTCATCATGAACAATCTCTGGAAGAAGGAATTAATCACTTGGATGAAACAAGAATAAGAATTATGTCATGCCTATCCTTCACCAATTTAAATTGATGACAAGCAACAGATTTGGCATACTACTTATTCTCATAGAAAGGATCAAGATAGATATGGCGCAAACTTTAGAAAATCTTCATGAACCACCGGTGGAATTTGGAAACAACGAATGAATTGATA
>NW_021204106.1:0-635 GCF_002162155.2 Triticum dicoccoides
TGTGAGTGTTGATGACCGACACGTAAACGCACGCCGGGGTTCGTTAATCGTGGAAATCACTCCGGGACCCCAAAACAGTGAGTAATAGTATGCAAAAAAAGGGAAGAATCGGACAAAAATGTAAGTGTTGATGACCGAAACGTAAACGCACCCCGCGGTTAGTTAATTGTTGAAATCACTTCGATACCCCAAAACAGTGCGTAATACTCCACGAAATGGGCCAGAATCGGGCAAAACTGCGAGTGTTGATGAGCGACACATAAATGCACCCCGGTGTTCGTCAATCATGGAAATCACGCCGAGACCCAAAAACAGAGTAATAGTCCAAGAAACGGGCCAGAATCGGCCAAAACTGTGAGTGTGGATGACCGACACGTAAATGCACCCCGTGGTTCGTTAATCGTGGAAATCACTCCGGGGGCCCAAAAAAGAGAGTAATAGTCCATGATATGGGCCAGAATCAGCCAAAACTATGAGTATTGATGACCGACACGTAAGCGCGCCTTGGGGTTCAACAACTATGGAAATCACTTCGGGACCTGAAAACAGTGAGTAATAGTCCACAAAACACGTTAGAATTCGCCAAAATTGTGAGTGTTGCTGACCGACACGTAAACACAACCCGGGGTCATTTC
>NW_021204107.1:0-966 GCF_002162155.2 Triticum dicoccoides
CTGAGGACGGCTGCAATGAGACAACCCACCATGTACTCCTACATGGCCTCTCACCGCTACCTTTACCAAATCGTGTTCACACACTTAGCTCACACACAGTAGGACATGTTCACACACCTCTGATTCATCCCCGATGAATCAGACCTGACTCAACTCTAAGCAGTAGCAGGCATGACAAACAAACATGAATGAGTAGGCACAACAGGGCTCAAACAACTCCTACTCATGCTAGTGGGTTTCATCTATTTACTGTGGAATGACAGGTCATGCAAAGGATAAAGGGGTTCAGCTACCGCAACAAGTAACAGATGAATCGATGTTGTCCTAATGCAGTAAAAGAGAGCAGGAGCGAGAGAGTGGGATTTTATCGGAATGAACAAGGGGGTTTTGCTTGCCTGGCACTTCTGAAGATAACATTGAGTCTTCATCAGTGTCAACGATCACATCATCGGTACACGTCTATCGAGAGGGGACAATTACCGGCAAATACAGAAAAACACGATCAGTGCAATGCACAATATGATGCATGATCATGACATGGCAAAATGAATGTGTTTTTGGCTAATGCAACTAAAACCAGATTAAATGAAGTTGGTTTGAATCCAAGATTCAAATTCAAACTCCATATGTGATTATTCAAATGCCATGTAATTGATTTGTGCTAAACAGCAGCTATAAGTTGTTCTAACATGCATGAAAATGGTACAAATGGATTCCTTGAATTTTTCTGATAATTTTTCATATATAATTTATTTAATTTGGAGTTACGGTTAATTTTCTATGATTTTTAGAAGTTTTAGGCATTTTCTGGAATTAATAAATCATTTAAGAATTATTTAAATTCCAGAAACATTTACTACGTCAGCAGTGCGTCACCGTGACGTCAGCAGGTCAACAGACGCTGCTGCTGGTCAAACCTGACGTGTGGGGGCCACACGTCAGTGACACAGGGCTGTTTCACTCACT
>NW_021204108.1:0-479 GCF_002162155.2 Triticum dicoccoides
ACACGTTAGTAGACGTTCTGCGGTAACGATGCGGCGTCAATATTACTAAATACTCGGAGCGCGATAAAATCATGAGTTTTTTTGCACGACGTGGGCACATGTGCTATAGTAATGATGGTATTTTTTTCATAATTTTTGGTGATGGAGAAGTATCCGAAAAATTCCCTCTACGCGGATTGCCCTTCGCGCGTCTACAGCTGTGGACGGCGGCCTCCGGGGGCTAGCATGCCGCCAAATCTTGCATAGGCGGCCTCTCACAAGTCTGGAAGTTTTGTGGCGGTTGCAAACGCCCGGCACGCGTGTCCGGGGTGTGCCCCCCCTCACGGACGGCGCCGCCGCCGGCACCTGGAGGGGGGAAACGGACGCGTGGGGTCTACACGGAGGGGATCTTGCTGTGGGTCTGGCCCTGATGTTGCTCCAAAGTGTTCCTATGGGCTGACCAAACACAACCGGGTGGGGAGGTCCACTGGTCAAAGCCC
>NW_021204109.1:0-985 GCF_002162155.2 Triticum dicoccoides
TCGGTCTCGTAGTCTACCGGAGAGAAGAGGGGGAAGAAATAATGAATACAGAGCAAACAAAGCATCACAAAATATAACAAGGCAATACGCGGTGTTCGGTGTGCCCTAACGCGGTAGTAGGTGATACCGGTGAAGGGGGAAAAACATCCGGGAAAGTATTCCCGGGGTTCCGTGTTTTCGGGCAGAGGAGCCGGAGGGGGAAAGTTGCGAGTTCGATAGGTTAGGGGGGTGTGGCGGACGAACGGGTTGCGTATCCGGAATCGTCTCGTCGTTCTGAGCAACTTTCATGTACAAAGTTTTTCCATCCGAGCTACGGTTTATTTTATATTAATTTTAAAAGATTTAAATCATTTTTAGGATTTATTTATTTAATTTAATCAACATTATCCAGAATAGTGTCTGCTGACGTCACCATGACGTCAGCATGTCATCAGCAGTCAACAGAGGTGTTGACTGGGTCGCTGACGTGTGGGACCCACTGGGCATTGACTGTTTAGCCTAATCATTGTTTAACTAATCTAACTACTGTTTAATTAAATTAGTTAGTTAGTTAGGTTAATCTAAATATGATTAATTAACTTAATTAATCCACTAATTAATTAATTAATTAATTAATTAATTAATTTTTTATTTTATTTTCCTATTTTTATTAAAACATTCTGGGCGTGGGGCCCATCTGTCATAGGCCCCAGGGGCCTTAGTGGGTTCGGGCGCTAGTGGGCGCTGGGCGCCAGGTGCGGGCGTGGCGGTTTCGGGCAATGGGCGCCCGTGCCCGAGGTCACCGCAGCGAGGGCGCGAGGTCCAGCTGCGTCGGCGGCCTCGCTCGACAGCGGCAGGAGGCGGGGAGTAGGGGAGGCCCCGGACGGCGACGGCCCTGGCGGGCGCGGCCAGGCGCCGCGAGATGGAGGCGGTGGTGGCCGGGCGGCGATAGGGGCTGCACGGGGAGTGCGGTCGGGAGTAGAGGCGGACGCAGCGCATGCGGGAC
>NW_021204110.1:0-1918 GCF_002162155.2 Triticum dicoccoides
ATCAGGATTTTCTTTATCTACTCAACAGAGGCATGCGATGTACGCCTACGGTTATCCAAGGCAAATAAACTAGTGCAGAAACATCAATGCTTTGACGTTGCTAATTTATCCATTTCTGAACCGGTTCTTAGTTTGGCAATCTTGAAGGGATTAGTATCACAAGTTCACAAAAGGGACCCCCAAGAACCCGTGGCTGATCTAATAAAGTTATTAATGCAGACCCTCCACATCCTTCCTACCGAATCATCAGGATTTTCTTATATACTCAACAGAGGCATATGATTTACGCCTACAGTTATCTGAGGCCCATGCAACGGTGCGGAAACATCATGGCACTAATCATTTTTTATCATGGCAGCTTCTACTACTTACTCTGTTGTGTGTAAAGCAAAACAGGTTTACTTGCTGGTTTTGTGTTTTACACTTCACACCCTTTACTACACCTTGCAACTTCTAATTTACACACCACGCAGCAATAGCAGCAGCAATAGAGTAGGTCGTCCCACAAATAGTAAATGGGACTTGCAGGGAAAAGGTCGAATCACAATAGAGTAGGTCGTCCCACTCATGTTTGGCCATGAACTGAACATGTCTACAACTGCTTGCAGGGAAAAGGTCGAATCCCCTGAGGAAGCGGGAAGTAATTCTTTATGCCATCTGCGAGCTTCTAGTGGAGTAAAAACAAGATTCTTTTCTCGTGCTTGTTTGTATTGCTAACTTCGTGCTAAAATGAAGTTAAAAATGATTTCAGACAGATAAGAACTACTATTTGCAAGCCATTATTAGCATATAACAAATGAGATGGGACAAGATCAGCTCTCCTTCTCAGTCGTCAATGTGCAAATGGATTATTTCCTCAGCCTGCCCATTTTTAGCTTCCTATATTTTGTTTGAATGATTTTCCTATACTATATGCAATCCAAGGAGAAAGCAGGCTTGATTTTTTTGTTGATTGCTGCCTATGATTCCCACGCAGCCTACTGAAAATGATGAAATAGATCTTCCTTAATAATAAGATGTGTTCCCATTTTATATAAATTTCTCTCTTTAGTTTCTGCTTATAGAGGATAGAAGAAGAGAGATATAGATCGATTAGGTTTATGTGCTTATTTCTCTAGTTCATGTGGATGATGTGCCCTTAGTTTGATGGGTGTTCTAGACTGAAGAGTTCCATCTGTGCACTGGAGTAGACCCCCGCATTTGTCTCCCATTTAATCCTTAGCTTTCTGGTGGGCATTTTTGCCTTCTTGTCTTCGTTCCATCACATAGTGCTTTGTGCTGTAAATGATAAACTAGACCCTGATAGCACGCGTTGCCGCACCCGAATTTTTTTATAATATAATAAATGAAGTTCCATAATACTTGATGATTGAATTGGAAAGTAATGCTATTCAATAGTGACACAATTTTCCATCTCAATTTTGTATTCATCATTGGACATTGTGAGAGCAAAAGAAGAGGCACTACTTCTCAGTTACATATTTTATGTTTCTGGGTACTCCTTCCGATCCATATTACTTGTAATCCATATGGATCGGAGGGAGTACCATATTTTATTGACATGAACAAGGGGCAAGAAAGAAATTAATGTATGTTTGTCAAACATGTCATATACATGTGTACCGCACCACCTAGTGCATCATGCCATATCTTTCTGTTGGAGTCTAGGATCGGTATAGGTTGGTAGGTTGGTAGTAGTATTTGCCCTTTATCTCTATCTCCTTGTGTAACCAACTCTATCTCTTGTTCTCCAAGTCTCAATCTCCTGTAATCTCTCCAACAACTTATGTATGCGGTGTATCAGGGAGGTGCGCCCCTGCTATATAACACGAACCTGTCGTCTCTGAACGAGGTAAGACGTTTCCGCCATTGCACATGGTAATCAGAGCTTTCCTTTTCCAATCTAGCTTCCTCGATT
>NW_021204111.1:0-1041 GCF_002162155.2 Triticum dicoccoides
AAACACAAAAAATTCTTAAATTTGGGAACAAAAAAAAGCATGATCATGTTTTGAAAAATTCATGTTCAAATTCCTAAAAACACATTTAAAAAATGATCAACATCCATATTGATAAATTTTAGCATGTATTAAAAAATGTTCAATGTGTAATTAAAAAATATAAATGTGTGTCTAAATAATTTGTATGTTTAAAAAGTATATTCAGAAAATATTTAATTTTCTTGGCACAATTTTGAAAGGATGACTTTTTGCGATACAATTTTGAAAGAATGTTTAGTCCTGTTTCCACAAACAAATGAGAAAAGAAAGGGAAGCACCAATCACGTCACGTACCGTTTTCTGTACAAAAAGTAAGAGTCTTTTCCCTCTAGTTAGGGTTTGTCTTCCTCGAGGGGCGATCTACGCCGCCGTCGAGACCTGTCCTCCCCCGCCTGCGTCTCCCTCCCCTCACCCGTCCCCTCTCCGGGGGCGCCGGCGGCTGGTAGGTTTCGGGGCATAGGGTACCTGCAGAAACCCGATTCGCTGATATCGGGTTAGGGTTTCAACATGGCGGCGGACGGATCCCCGGGTTCAGCGGGGCTCACGGACGTGGAGAAGATGATGCAAGAGCTAGGCTTGAAGGAAGAAGATCTAGACGACGTGGTCTTTGACGAGAAGGATGCACCGGAGGCAGCACGATGGATTGCAGTTGCTAGGGTAAACTCTGTAAAACCCTACAGTCAGTACTGGTTCTTTCGTAACATGAGAGCAGCTTGGGATCTCGCGCAAGAAGTTAAGTTCAAGCCCCTGGAAGACAACCTCTATACCATCCAATTTTCCTGCTTGGGGGATTGGGAGAGAGTCATGCACAAGGGACCGTGGCACTTCCGGGGGGGATGCAGTCATACTGAAGGAGTACGACGGAGTGACGAAGCCATCAAACGTCAAGCTGGACACAATAGAGATCTGGATTCAGATACATGATGTACCAATCCTCTATGCCCATCTGATTCCTTCTCTTGCGTCCAAGGTGGGAGAGGTTCTGTTCACGGAACCCCAGTC
>NW_021204112.1:0-1031 GCF_002162155.2 Triticum dicoccoides
TGGACAACTCAGATTTGGGGTCCCGAAGTGATTTTCATGATTAACGAACCCCGGGGTGCGTTCACGTGTCGGTCATTAACACTCGCGGTTTTTGTCGATTCTGAGCGTTCTCATAGACTATTACTCATCATTTTGTGGCTCAAGGCGGTTTCCATGGTTGTCGAACCCCAAGGTGTGCTTACGTGTTGGTCGTCAAGACTCGCTGTTTGGGCCGATTCTGGCCCGTTTGTTGGACTATTACTCACTATTTTGGGGTCCTGGAGTGATTTCCATGATTAACGAGCCCCGGGGTGCGTTTACGTGTCGGTCATCAACACTCATAGTGTTGGCCGATTTTGGCCCGTTTCGTGTTTTGGGGTCGCCGAGTGATTTCCACGATTAACGAACCCCGGGGTGCGTTTCGTGTCGGTCAACAACACTCACAGTTTTTGCTGATTCTGAACCGTTTCGTGGACTGTTACTCACCGTTTTGGGGTCCCAAAGTGATTTCCATGGTTATCGAACCCCAAGGTGCGCATACGTGTCGGTCATCAACACTCACAGTTTTGGCTAATTTTGGCCCGTTTCATGGACGATTTCTCACTATTTTGCTGTCCCGGAGTGATTTCCATGATTAACGAACCCCGGGGTGCGTTTACGTGTCGGTCATCAACACCCACAATTTTGGCCGATTCTGGCCCGCTTCCTGGACTATTACTCGCTGTTTTGGGGTCCCGGAGTGATTTCCACGATTAACGATCCCCAGGGTGCGTTTACGTGTCGGTCTTCAAGACTCGCAGTTTTGGCCGATTCTAGCCCGTTTCGTGGACTATTACTCACTGTTTTGGGGTCCCGGAGTAATTTCCACGATTAACGAACCCCGGGGTGCGTTTATGTGTCGGTCTTCAACACACGGTTTTTGTCGATTCTGACCTGTTTCATGGACTATTACTCACCGTTTTGTGGTCTCAAAGTGATTTCCATGGTTGTCGAACCCCAAGGTGTGCTTACGTGTTGGTCGTCAAGACTTGCAGTTTGGGCCGATTCTAGCC
>NW_021204113.1:0-580 GCF_002162155.2 Triticum dicoccoides
ACTAGCTCTATAGCCTAGTACAAATAATTTTACACTAGAGTTGAACTAGCTCTATAAGCTCGTTCAAATAATTTTACACTAGAGTTGAACTAACACTATAGCCTAGTACAAATAATTTTACACTAGAGTTGTTAAAATAATTTTACACTATAGATGAACTAGATCTATAGCCTAGTACAAAGAATTTTACACTAGAGTTGAACTAGCACTATAAGCTAGTTCAAATAATTTGACACTAGAGTTTAACTAGCTCTATAAGCTAGTTCAAATAATTTTACACTAGAGTTGAACTAGCTCTATAGCCTAGTACAAATAATTTTACACTAGAGTTGAACTAGCACTATAAGCTAGTTTAAATAATTTTACACTAGAGTTGAACTAGCTCTATAAGCTAGTTCAAATAATTTTACACTAGAGTTGAACTAGCTCTATAGCCTAGTACAAATAATTTTACACTAGAGTTGAACTAGCTCTATAAGCTAGTTAAAATAATTTTACAATAGAGTTGACCTAGCTCTATAGCCTAATACAAATGATTTTACACTAGATTTGAACTAGTTCTATAGCCTATTACAAATGA
>NW_021204114.1:0-1049 GCF_002162155.2 Triticum dicoccoides
GGCACAAGATCGTAGCTGAGGTAACAAGCTAAACGTCGAAGTCCACGCGAAACTACTAGTGAGACCGAAGTCTCTCTGCAAAAACATAAAATAGGCAAACGTGAGTACAAATGTACCCAGCAAGACTTACATCAGATCTATCTACATATGCATCATTATCAACAAAGGGGATGGTGGGGTTTAACTGCAGCAAGCCAGCTTTGACTCGGTGGCTATCCTGAACTACGACTGCAAGTAACTCTTTTGAGGTGGCGCACACGAGTCCACATATTCACCATATCAATACACCACTATGGATCCGCTCCCGTCTCCCTACGAGAACGCCATCCATAGCACTCACGCTTATCTTGCGCATTTTAAAGTATCCACTTTCACTTGTCTATGAACTGATATAAGCAACCCAGAAGTCCTTTACCGCGGACACGGCTATTCGAATAGATGATGTTAACCCTGCAGGGGGGTACTTCTTCACACACGCTCTCACCACTTACCGCCGTTTACACGACATGTACTCGGCAACCTTCAAGCGGAAGCCCAACGTGGGTGTCGGCCACGGCCTACCTAAACACTCAAGTCTCTAGTCCAGGTTTATCGCCTATTTGGGTTCCATCCATGAGGAGATCCGGCCGGAGTTTCGCTCACAGCTCCAAACGATGTGAACAGGGTTCCGTGACACCAAACGGGCGCCCGGTTTACCCGGCCACGTGCCTACCGCATCACAGCCCACCCCTACGGTCAGCGCTGCGCACGGCCTCCAGCATACTACAAACACCAGAAACTACTTGCAACTCCTGGACAGAGGACAAGGGTGATCAAGAAGCCGAGAGGGTCCATTGGTTTCGGGCCCAATGCGTGGTAGTAGCTGAATCATGGATCACAAACACAGAACTCAGTTCCTGAGGACGGCTGCAATGAGACAACCCACCATGTACTCCTACATGGCCTCTCACCGCTACCTTTACCAAATCGTGTTCACACACTTAGCTCACACACAGTAGGACATGTTCACACGCCTCTGATTCATCCCCGATGAATCAGACCTGACTCAA
>NW_021204115.1:0-1249 GCF_002162155.2 Triticum dicoccoides
CATCTTATATTATAAGATGGAGGGAGTATATAATACGTGAGTTCTGGTGGCGGTGGTTCACAGAATACACACACATTAATACATTATGCAAGTAGCTAGCAGCTGCATGCGCGCGGCGCATAGATACAAGGACTTTACGGGGTGTGGCTAATCATGGGGTGGGATACATTACCGTCTAATGTTCGTGTCTCATTCTTAATTATGTTATTTACGACCAACTGAATCTGATGGTGGAGGAGAGTCTACTCTTGCCAATCATCATATGGCATAAATATATCCAATTATATTTCACGTAGGCAAAGCTAGCTAGCAACCAGGTGGACCTAGCTAGCTAGCCTACCCTTGCATGACTTTTCATGGGTAGATTTTTTGTAGAGTTTTCTTCCAGCTTCCTGATTGCTTCCATACACCTTGTCGTTCGTTCTGGCTCTACACTTGCAAAAACACATGCTGTTCAGATGCTACTACTTCCTCACAAACAATCAGCAAAAGGAAAGTGATTTTTTTGGCTGAGGACAGAGCCGGGGCGCTGCGCCACTGCGTGCGTTGTGAACCGAGCGAGCAAGACCCATGCACCAGCATCCTCGTGGTGGCGGCTAGCTGGCTGGGTGGTGGCGTGTCAGGTCCGTGAGCTGGCGCACGTGAAAGGGGTGGTGGCGTTGCGTGGCAGACGAGGCTGATTTCTCTCATTTCGGGCTGAGCTGGTGTAGCCCGCACTCCCTCTGTTTCTTTTCAGTCTGCATATAAGATTTGGTCAAAATTAAGTTTTGCATAGTTCGACTAACTTTATATTAAAAAGTATCAATATTCACAATACGAAATCAATATTTTCAGATGCACCATGAAATGTATTTTTATATTATATAATTTAAGTAGTGTAGATGTTCATATTTTTTAATATAAATTTGGTCAAACTTTGTGTAGTTTGACTTTGACCAAAACTTATACGCGGAGTAAAAAGAAACAGAAGGAGTACAACGTAGGCCCATAGCAGGGGAGGCCTGCGCCGGGCAACGCGCCGGGGAGGGACCAGTGCGCCGCGGCATGCTGCCCGCGCGTAGGCGCAGCGACGAGGACGGCTGTGCCGCCGACCACCCTTTTACTCACCGGCTGGATAGCGAGGACGGCACTGTTGTGCTTGCTGTGCTGCCCCCGCCGCCAATGCTCGAGTGTAATTGCATCACTGCATGGGTGGCTGAGCGGGAGCGGCCGGAGCGGAAAGAGCTTTTCTTTTGCTCTCTTTCGGCTG
>NW_021204116.1:0-909 GCF_002162155.2 Triticum dicoccoides
CGGGGCGTTAGTTAATCCAAATGGCATCACTGTGAACTCGTACAGTCCATATCTAGAGGTGAAGGCTGTTTTGGGGATATCTTCCGTTCGTACCTTCAATTGATGGTATCCTGACCTTAAGTCAATTTTTGAGAATACCTTGGCCTGAGCAAGTTGATCAAACAAATCGTTTATCCTTGGCATCGGGTATTTGTTTTTGACTGTGACCATGTTAAGTGCTCGATAGTCGATACACAATCTCAGCGTTCCATCCTTCTTCTTGGCAAATAAAATTGGTGATCCCCAAGGTGAGGAGCTGGCCCGAATGTATCCTTTATCCAGTAATTCCTTTATTTGCTTCTTCAATTCGATCAACTCGGATGGTGCCATTCTGTATGGTTTCTTGTATATGGGGGTGGTTCCTGGTGCTAGCTCAATGCGGAATTATATTTCTCGATCTGGTGGCATGCCTGGCAGCTCTTCAGGGAATACATCTGGAAATTCACACACTACTTGAACCTTGTTTAGCTCAGAAACGTCCACCTTATTTAATCTCGGTTGCCGGGGTCTTTTTCCTTCCTTGGCTGATACTCTTATTGTCTTCCCTTGGTGGTGTGTGAGAATCACGGTCCTGTTGAAACAGTCGATAAAACCTTTATTGGTGGTTAGCCAATCCATCCCTAGGATGACATCCAGTCCTTTATTTTCCAATACAATAAGATTTGCGTAAAACTCCAATCCTTCAAACTCAATGACCACATTCTGACAGTAATTCTGAGAAACTTGCTGAATCCCGGGGGACTTGATTATTATGGATTTCTCCAAAGGAAGCATCGAAAAATTATTTTGCAAAGCAAAACTTTTCGAGATGAAAGAGTGAGAAGCTCCAGAATCAAACAAAACCATTGCAGGTATTGTGTTGACAGGAAA
>NW_021204117.1:0-1294 GCF_002162155.2 Triticum dicoccoides
GAGTGGGCCCAGTGATACCTCTCCGTCATACGGAGTGACAAATCCCAGTCTTGATCCATGTCACCCAACAGACACTTTCGGAGATACCCGTAGTCTACCTTTATAGTCACCCAGTTACGTTGTGACGTTTGGCATACCCAAAGCACTCCTACGGTATCCGGGAGTTACACGATCTCATGGTCTAAGGAAAAGATACTTTGACATTGGAAAACTCTAGCAAACGAACTATACAATCTTGTGCTATGTTTAGGATTGGGTCTTGTCCATCACATCATTCTCCCAATGATGTGATCTCGTTATCAATGACATCCAGTGTCCATAGTCAGGAAACCATGACTATCTGTTGATCAACGAGCTAGTCAACTAGAGGCTCACTAGGGACATGTTGGTGTCTGTTATTCACACATGTATTACGATTTCCGGATAACACAATTATAGCATGAATAAAGACAATTACCATGAACAAGGAAATATAATAATAATGCTTTTATTATTGCCTCTAGGGCATATTTCCATCCAGTTGCCTCATCACCCTCTTTCTCCGTCCAGTTGCCTGATTATGCTGTGGTGGATCCATGAAATCATCATCATCATCTTGATGATCGCCACGAGCCATTCTGCTGAGATAGGAACAGACCAAATTGTCATGGTGGAAATGTAAATGCAAGAGGTAAGCAGTTGCCACCTAACAGAAAATGTCAACTAGTGAATGCAGAAAAAATAACATGAACACACACGCACCCCTCCTATGATTGTCAGAAACATAAACGTGGCAAGTAAGCACATTGGTTGCATTATCAAGTAGAAAAAAGTGTACATATGGTAAATGCACTTGAAAACAAAAAATGTTGAAGTTGCCATGTTAGCCCAAGATAGTACGATAGAAAGTCACAGAATCCTTCACATCAGAAAAACTAAGATGTGGCAGCTCACACACTGTCCTAAAAATACACCAATCAAATGCCACTTGTTCAGCGGCAGAAATGTGCTAGGGTGAAATTGCCGTGATGAAATGCAACACATACTACAACAAATCGATGAAACTGTTGGAAATATGCCCTAGAGGCAATAATAAAAGCATTATTATTATATTTCCTTGTTCATGTTAATTGTCTTTATTCATGCTATAATTGTGTTATCCGGAAATCGTAATACATGTGTGAATAATAGACACCAACATGTCCCTAGTAAGCCTCTAGTTGACTAGCTCGTTGATCAACAGATAGTCATGGTTTCCTGACTATGGACATTGGATGTCATTGATAACGAGATCACATCATTAGGAGAATGATGT
>NW_021204118.1:0-1735 GCF_002162155.2 Triticum dicoccoides
TCGGTGTCAAAACCGTCGAATCTCGGGTAGGGGGTCCCGGACTGTGCGTCTAAGACTAATGGTAAAAGGAGGCGGGGGACACGATGTTTACCCAGGTTCGAGCCCTCTCGATGGAGGTAATACCCTACTTCCTGCTTGATTGATCTTGATGATATGAGTATTACAAGAGTTGATCTACCAAGAGATCGGAGAGGCTAAACCCTAGAAGCTAGCCTATGGTATGATTGTTGTTGTGTCCTACGGACTAAACCCTCTGGTTTATATAGACACCGGAGGGGGCTAGGGTTACACAGGGTCGGTTTACAGAGAAGGAGATCTACATCCGAATCGCCAAGCTTGCCTTCCACGTCAAGGAGAGTCCCATCTGGACACGGGACACAGTCTTCTATCTTGTATCTTCATAGTCCAACAGTCTGGCCAAAGTATATAGTCCGGCTGTCCGGATACCCCCTTATCCAGGACTCCCTCAGTAGCCCCCGAACCAGGCTTCAATGACGATGAGTCCGACGCGCAAATTGCCTTCGGCATTGCAAGGCGGGTTCTTCTACCAATCTGGTGCACCGGTCACAGCGGATAGTGTCCGGCCTCCCAGTAAGGATGTACTCCTCGGATTATGTGCTTCAATAATGGCCACCTCCACGTGTCGATCGAAGACGAGGGGCCGGGGCATTTTTACATTTGCCACCCTAATCCCGTAGGCGAGCCGTCTATTTGAGGAGACGGGGATCTTCAGGCCCAAACCACTCCATCTTCCCCCAAGCAAGCATTCCGCAGAGCGCGTTCAAAAGAGGCCATCCCATCATGACCGGTCGCCGCAGCCCTGCTCACCGCTCCCCTAGCTCGAAGCCAGGGGATTGGGAAAAGTGTTCCATCCCTCACAGCCGCCTAATAGAGCTGCAGACCAAGGGGTTCCTTCCGCCCGCATACATGGTCCCTGTCCGATCCGGACTAGCCACCTATAATGGCGGGGAGCAAGCGGAGAGATTCCCTAACCCATCTCGGGGGGAGCGGGTATGCCTCGTCCCATATCTGCTAAGATGCATCGGGTTTTCAATCCACCCATTCCTCCGCGGGCTCCTGGAGGTCTCCAGTTGCATAATCTTACCCCCGCCTCCATATTGCACATTGCGGGCTACGTCGCCCTCTACGAGATGTTCCTGGGCTGCAAAGCTCATTTCGAGCTATGGAAGAGGTCATTTTGCCTCGTCCCCCGCAACCAGGAGGGATCTATATATCAAGTGGGTGGAGTCAAAATATGGCGCATCGCCCAGACCGGATACCTGTCCGGTACTCCAAAGAAGGCGTCCAAAGACTGGCCCTCGGAGTGGTTTTATGTCGACGACGTTCCCCTTCCGGACCCAGTCCGGACGGGCCTTCATGAGTTTACCAATACTCCGCTGAAGAAACGCCAAAGCTGGCGCCCTCTGAGCCCCCAGGAGGAAGAAAACAAGGATGTCTTCTATCTGATGAGCCGGATACAAACCCAGGCCAAACCAGGATTGACAATAATCAAAGTTATGTCAATATGTGTAATAAGGGGAGTGCAACCACTTCAATATAGGGGAAAACCCACGTGGCACTTCAATGAAGAAGACGACGCCTCCCGCTGCAGTCGCAAAGGTCCGAATTCTGCCACATCTTTGGCGAGGATACTGTCCGAATTGTACAAAGGAGAAGAAGAGGAGTTCCTCCGCATTAAACCGCAGGATGGATTTTCCATGTATAACCCCCAAAG
>NW_021204119.1:0-535 GCF_002162155.2 Triticum dicoccoides
GCCCCGCCAGTCGCTCGCCGTCGTCCTCACCCCCTCCCCCTTTCCTGGACCGGAAGGGGCCCCCCCTCCGTCGCCGCCGTGCCAACCCCCGCCGTCGCCGCCTGCCCTCGCTCAAGGGCCCGGCCCCGTGCCCCTGACGCCATTCCGGCGCAGCCCCGCCACCTCATCACCGTCGCTGGACCTCGCCGTCGCCGGACCTCCCCACCGGGCCTCCTCATCTCCTCCCCGTCGGACTGCCTCACCGCCACCGTTGCCGAACCGTCCCCGTCCTCCTCCCCGCCGGACCACATCGAGCCTCGCCGCCACCTCTGCTCGCCAACGCCGGTGAGGGCCGCACCCTCATCGTCTCCTCTCTACCCCGTGTGCCACGACCTCATCCGTCGCTCGACGTTGCCACCTGACCCACGCGCCGGATGCACCCAGTGCATGCGCCCGCGCCCGCCGGCGGTGCTCTATCCGCTGCTGTTGCGGCCCGCGCGCTGCCTGCGCCCCACCTCGGCGCCTCGCCCCGCGGCCATCTCCGCCTTCCCCTCGC
>NW_021204120.1:0-519 GCF_002162155.2 Triticum dicoccoides
GATCCAATCGGGATCGGGCACGAACCCATCGCCGCCTCCCCGACGCATCACCGGCGCTGCCCCGCCCGTCGCTCGCCGTCGTCCTCACCCCCTCCCCCTTTCCTGGACCGGAAGGGGCCCCCCCTCCGTCGCCGCCGCGCCAACCCCCGCCGTCGCCGCCTGCCCTCGCTCAAGGGCCCGGCCCCGTGCCCCTGACGCCATTCCAGCGCAGCCCCGCCACCTCATCACCGTCGCTGGACCTCGCCGTCGCCGGACCTCCCCACCGGGCCTCCTCATCTCCTCCCCGTCGGACTGCCTCACCGCCACCGTTGCCGAACCGTCCCCGTCCTCCTCCCCGCCGGACCACATCGAGCCTCGCCGCCACCTCTGCTCGCCAACGCCGGTGAGGGCCGCACCCTCCTCGTCTCCTCTCTACCCCGTGTGCCACGACCTCATCCGTCGCTCGACGTTGCCACCTGACCCACGCGCCGGATGCACCCAGTGCATGCGCCCGCGCCCGCCGGCGGTGCTCTGTCCGCT
>NW_021204121.1:0-1292 GCF_002162155.2 Triticum dicoccoides
ACCAACTTGTTGGAAATCATACATACCGATGTGTGCGGTCCAATGAGCGTTGAGGCTCGCGGAGGATATCATTATGTTCTCACTCTCACAGATGACTTGAGTAGATATGGGTATGTCTACTTAATGAAACACAAGTCTGAGACCTTTGAAAAGTTCAAGGAATTTCAGAATGAGGTGGAGAATCAACGTGACCGAAAGATAAAATTCTTACGATCAGATCGTGGAGGAGAATACTTAAGTCACGAATTTGGTACACACTTAAAGAAATGTGGAATCGTTTCACAGCTCACGCCGCCTGGAACACCTCAGCGAAACGGTGTGTCCGAACGTCGTAATCGCACTCTATTGGATATGGTGCGGTCTATGATGTCTCTTACCAATTTACCGCTATCATTTTGGGGATACGCTCTAGAGACAGCTACATTCACTTTAAATAGGGCACCGTCTAAATCCATTGAGACGACACCGTATGAATTATGGTTTGGAAAGAAACTTAAGCTGTCGTTTCTAAAAGTTTGGGGATGCGAAGCTTATGTCAAGAAACTTCAACCTAAAAAGCTCGAACCCAAGTCGGAAAAATGCGTATTCATAGGATACCCTAAGGAAACTGTAGGGTACACCTTCTACTTAAGATCCGAAGGCAAGATCTTTGTTGCCAAGAACGGATGCTTTCTGGAAAAAGAGTTTCTCTCGAAAGAAGTAAGTGGGAGGAAAGTAGAACTCGATGAAGTACTACCTCTTGAGCGGGATAGTGACGCGGCACAGGAAACCGTTCCTGTGATGCCCACACCAACTGAAGAGGAAAACCATGATAATGATCAAGGTACTTCGGATCAAGTTACTGCTTAACTTCGTAGGTCCACAAGGACACGTTCCGCACCAGAGTGGTACGGCAACCCTGTCCTGGAAATCATGTTGTTAGACAACAATGAACCTTCGAACTATGAAGAAGCAATGGCGGGCCCGGATTCCAACAAATGGCTTGAAGCCATGAAATCCGAGATAGAATCCATGTATGAAAACAAAGTATGGACTTTGACAGACTTGCCCGATGATCGGCGAGCGATAGAAAACAAATGGATCTTTAAGAAGAAGACGGACGCGGATGGTAATATTACCATCTATAAAGCTCGACTTGTCGCTAAGGGTTATCGACAGGTTCAAGGGATTGACTACGACGAGACATTCTCTCCCGTAGCGAAGCTAAAGTCCGTCCGAATCATGTTAGCAATTGCCGCATACTATGATTATGAGATATGGCAGATGGACGTCAAAACAGCATTCCTTAACGG
>NW_021204122.1:0-1070 GCF_002162155.2 Triticum dicoccoides
CTCTTCGCGCCACAAAGCCGCCCCAAGACGCGCGAGCAATGAGCATCGAGCTTAAACATATCGCAAACGTCAAAAATAATATAACGGGATTAATATATATCGCGCACGTGCGATATGTTTGTCACAAGGCGCAAAAAATAATTATAAAAGGAATGCAACACGAGGACTTCCCAGGAGGTCACCCATCCTAGTACTACTCTCGCCCAAGCACGCTTAACTTCGGAGTTCTGATGGGATCCGGTGCTTTAGTGCTGGTATGATCGCATCCAACATGTTTCCCCGTCTTCGTCCCTTATGCTTGCCACTCCCAGGTCCGCTCCAAAGACGATTCTACATTCTCACTACCATTACAACCGTTCCCTAACAATGGATAATGTCCTATACTACTTACTCTCCCGCTCAATCACGGAGACGAGTTTTCCATGGTTTCCACCCCTCCCTCCATACCGCAGCAACACGAGTTTTTCCACCCCTTTCAGAAAGCGCTCTTCGCGCCACAAAGCCGCCCCAAGACGCGCGAGCAATGAGCATCGAGCTTAAACATATCGCAAACGTCAAAAATAATATAACGGGATTAATATATATCGCGCACGTGCGATATGTTTGTCACAAGGCGCAAAAAATAATTATAAAAGGAAGGCAACACGAGGACTTCCCAGGAGGTCACCCATCCTAGTACTACTCTCGCCCAAGCACGCTTAACTTCGGAGTTCTGATGGGATCCGATGCTTTAGTGCTGGTATGATCGCATCCGACATGTTTCCCCGTCTTCGTCCCTTATGCTTGCCACTCCCAGGTCCGCTCCAAAGACGATTCTACATTCTCACTACCATTACAACCGTTCCCTAACAATGGATAATGTCCTATACTACTTACTCTCCCGCTCAATCACGGAGACGAGTTTTCCACGGTTTCCACCCCTCCCTCCATACCGCAGCAACACGAGTTTTTTCCACCCCTTTCAGAAAGCGCTCTTCGCGCCACAAAGCCGCCCCAAGACGCGCGAGCAATGAGCATCGAGCTTAAACATATCGCAAACGTCAAAAATAATATAACGGGATTAATATATA
>NW_021204123.1:0-3599 GCF_002162155.2 Triticum dicoccoides
CTCGACTCGCGTTACGCTAAGACAGGGTGGCAGTGGTGTCACGTGCTCGTCTCGGCGTCCGTCGTCGCTACCGCGACGACGTCCACCTCTACTCGCGTTACGCTAAGACAAGGTGGGAATGGTGTCACGTGCTCGTCTCAGCGTCCGTCGTCGCTACCGCGACGACGTCCGTGTCAGGACCCCGACTCCATGTCACATCGATCTAGCCGGTAACACTTCATATCACTTTGCGGCCTCACGCACGGTGTTCCCACGGGTGTCGCCTTACCTTTGCCCGGGACCGTTTGCGCCTTTTGGCTCACGTATATGATAGTGTCGCTAGCATCCATATGATAAAGAGCCCGGGCTGACATGACTAGTCGTAAACCCAAAGTGGCACAGACTTACAGGGACAGGCATCCATGACCCAACTTCGAACTTGTCGGTCATCAGCAAGTGGGTCCGGGCTGTAGCACTGGGCTAGCAGGACTCCGGTAAACCGGGCTGTAGCAGGCTAACAGGACTCCGGTACTCAAAGCGTGACATTTCCCCGAAGGGACAGACACAGGAACGAAGAAGGACACATGCCGGCCAGCCTAAGTGTTCCAGAGCAGTAGCACGCTACCGTGGCTCAGCGGTAACACTAGGAGACATTTCCCGGTAAGAGAGGCTACTAAAGATAAACAACTAGATAGTCAGATCCCACACATACCAAGCATTTCAATCATACACACAATATGCTCGATATGTGCAATACAACGAAGCATCACAACATGACTCTACGACACAAGTACTATATTTAAGGCTCAGGGAGCCATACATAACATACACCAAGGTACGGGTCTCATGACCCAACATACAAGTCATACAGTCATACAAACCAGCAGCGGAAGTAACTTGTCTGAGTACAGACAACTAGTAAAATAAAAGAGGCTTGGAAAGCCTAGCTATACTACGTGGTCCTTCACAAGCTCAGGGTCACCACCTGGGTCTTTAGCCTACTCGTTGATGTCAACGTCTACATAGAACCCATCAGAAGGGGTTGCAGCGTCTTCTGTAAAAATGTAGATTATAGCAACATGAGTACAAAGGTACTCAGCAAGACTTACATCAGATCCTACATACATGCATAGTATCAAGAAGGGTTGGTGGAGTTATTGCAGCAAGCCAGCTTTGACTCTTGGCTAGACTATCCTACGATACTCCAACTTGAAATGGTTTTGCGCACACGACTCCACTACTCACCACTTCAATACACTACCGAGGATCCACCTCCGTCTTCCTACGGAAGAGCCATCCTCGGCACTCACACTTATCTTGAGGCTTTTAGTAGTTTCCATTTACTTGTCTATGAACTGTATAGGCAACCAAGTAGTCCTTTACCGCGGACGCGGCTATTCGAATAGATCATGTTAACCCTGCAGGGGTGTACTCCTTCATACACGCTCTCACCACTTACCGTCGTTTACACGACTTGTACTCGACAACCTTCAAGCGGAAGCCCAACGTGGGTGTCGGCCACGACCTACCTAATCACCTAAGCCTCCAGTCCAGGTTTATCGCCTATCCAGGTTCCATCCGCAGGGAGTCCGGCCGAGGTTTCCCATACGGCCCCGAACGATGTGAACAGGGTTCCCGAGATACCTAACGGGTATTCGGTACACCGTGCCACGTACCTACCGCATCACAGCCCACCCCTACGGTCAGCGCTGTCCACGGCCTCCAGTAGGCTACAAACACCAGAAACTACTTGCAACTCCTGGACGGAGAACTAGGGTGAATAAGAAGCCGAGAGGGTCCATTGGTTTCGGGCCCAATGCATGGTAGTAGCTGATTCTTAAATCACACATACAGATCTCAGTGGTTAAGGTCGGCTTCAATGAAACAACCCACCATGTACTCCTACATGGCCTCTCATCGATACCTTTACCAAAACGTGTTCACCACACCACTCTCATTACCGACATAATCATTTCACTCTAGCCCATCACCTAGATGAACCAGACCTGACACGACTCTAAGCATAGCAGGCATAGCAAGGTAGGAACAACACATACATATGGCTCAATCAACTCCTACACATGCTAGTGGGTTTCATCTAGTTACTGTGGCAATGACAGGTCATGCAGAGGAAAATGGGTTCAACTACCGTAGAACACAGCAGTTTGAAACGCGTTGTCTTAATGCAGTAAAAGAGAGCAGGAGCGAGAACATGGGATTGTATCGATATGATCAAATGGTTGGTTGCTTGCCTGATGGTTCGATGCACTGATACGGTTCTTCGTTAGGGTAATCACGGTACTCCTCGGAGGCAGAACCTGTCGCAAAGGACACCGATACACAACCATCACCAAACAATGTGCAACAATATGATGCATGCATGAAACATAGAAATATGAGTGTGTTGGGCTAATGCAACTAAAACCAGAAGGGTTTGAACAAATTTGAATCATAGATTCAAATTTCAAACTCAAACATGGCCTCTTAAAGTGCTTTTCCTTGTTCTTATTGAAACATCAATTTAACTTGTTTGATCATGCATGAAAATAGTACAGATGGATAGATTGGATTTTTCTGATCATTTTTCATATATAAATTGTCCAATTTGGAGTTACAGAATAAAAGTTATGAATTTTTGAAGTTTAAATAATATTCTGGAATTTCCTGATTTAAATTAAATCCAGAAATTATAATTATTGCGCCAACATGACGTCAGCATGACGTCGGTAGTCAACTGCGGCTGGCTGGGGTCAAACCTGACGTGTGGGGGCCACACGTCAGTGACAGGGGGGGTTTAACAGGGTTAGTTTAATCCTAATTAGGGGTTAGTGGCGCTGGGGCCCACTGGTCAGTGTCAGGGGGTTAACTAACAGTGGTTAGCGCTAATCCTAATTAGCTACAGGGCTGGGCCCACCTGTCAGGGACTCAGGGGGGTCCTGCCGTGGTCAAAGTGGGTCAAACCCACCGGCGACGTGACGCCGGCGAGGCCCGAGACGGCGGCGCGATGCGGGATCGCGCTACAGGGCACGGGCGAGGCCATTCTTGGGCTCGTTGGAGAGCTCTTGCTCCCGCGCGTCGAACGGTGGTGGTGGCCGAGCCTGGGGTGGCCGGTACCGTCGACGGCGAGCTCGTGAGCGGCGGCCGGAGTTCGGGTGCGGTCGGAGTCGGCGTTGCAGGGTGTTTAGGGAGGCGTTGGTGCGTGCTGCGTGCTCCTAGTGAGGCGTGGAGCACGATAGTGTGCTCGGTTGGGCGCTACGGTGACCGTGGCCACGACGGCGACATCGCCGGTGGCGTGGAGCTCTCGGCCAAGGTGGGGCTAAGGCCTAGAGGTCGAAGGAGACCAGGGGAGAAGGGGGAAACGACTCGGGGGCTCACCGCGGTTGCAGTGGGCGTCGAAGCGGGCTCGGAGACGCGCTGGAGACGGCGAATTCGATGGCGATGATGGTCGGAGCCCGAAGAGGGGAACGGCGACGTGGCGGCGATGCAGGGCTTCCGGAGGCCCGTGGAGCGGTGGGGAGGAAGAGGGGGTTGTGGCGGAGCTTCTGAGCTAGTCGGGGGAGCGAGGGGTGGCCGGAGACGGCTGCTATGGCGAACGGCGGCGACGGTGGTGTTCGGCCGTG
>NW_021204123.1:5022-14888 GCF_002162155.2 Triticum dicoccoides
GGGTGTTCGACACCGTCGTCCATAGAGAACTTCAAAAGGGGCTTTACCCAAGCTAGATTGATAGCTGTTGTTGTAAGCGAATTCGGCAAATGGAAGGCACTTCTCCCAGTCCATTCCGAATGAGATAACAGAGGCTCGAAGCATGTCTTCTAGAATCTGGTTGACGCGTTCCACTTGACCACTCGACTGAGGGTGGAAAGCGGTGCTAAAGGAGAGACGAGTTCCCATAGCATTTTGGAAACTTTCCCAAAATCGAGAGGTGAAAAGACTTCCTCGATCCGAGTTAATTTCCAAAGGAACACCATGGAGGGACACTATTCGGGAGATGTATAAGTCTGCCAGCTGACTAGCAGTTATACTCTCACGAACAGGTAAGAAATGGGCTACTTTGGAAAGACGATCGACCACGACGAAAATAGCATTATTCCCTCTCTTGGTCCTGGGAAAACCGGTAATGAAATCCATACAATTTATCCCATTTCCATTCAGGAATAGCTAAGGGTTGAAGGGTGCCAGCAGGCCGTTGATGCTCTGCTTTTACATGACGACAAACGTCGCAATTAGCAATATACTGAGCAATTTCTCTCTTCATCCTAGTCCACCAGAACCTCTGGCGTAGATCCTGATACATCTTAGTACTACCGGGATGAATGGCGAGAGGGGATTCATGAGCTTCCTTAAGGATCAAACGCCTCAGGTTCCGCACTTTGGGAACCACTAGTCGATTCCCGAAGTATACGACCCCTTGATCATTAATGGAGAAGCAATTCACAATTCCTTTCTGAATGTTTCTCTTGATGCGGGAGATTCCTGGATCTACCTTCTGTGCTTTGATAATCTGATCCGTAAGGGTAGGTTTTGCCACCAAGGTGGAAAGAAAACCTTGAGGAACAATGTGAAGGTTAAGCTTCCGAAATTCCTCATGGAGAAGCGGTTGACTTTGTTTTAACATCAGGTTCTTACAATAAGATTTACGACTTAGCGCATCAGCCATGACGTTGGCTTTCCCTGGGGTGTAGGTTATCCCTAAATCGAAGTCTGTGATCAACTCAACCCAACGTCTTTGCCTGAGGTTCAGATCCGGTTGGGTGAAAATGTACTTCAGACTTTGGTGATCAGTGAATATTTCGCAACGATTACCGAGGAGGTAATGTCGCCAAGTCTTAAGTGCATAGACTATGGCTGCAAGCTCTAGATCATGAGTAGGATAATTCTCCTCATGTGGGTGCAATTGCCGTGAAGCGTAAGCAATTACGTGTCGATCTTGCATGAGAATGCAACCTAGTCCTTGTCGCGAGGCGTCGCAGTAGATAACAAAGTCCTTGGAGAAGTCTGGCGGTACCAGTACGGGAGCAGAGGTCAGGCGTCTTTTCAGTTCCTGAAAGCTGTGCTCACATTGTGGAGTCCATTCGAACTTCTTATCTTTCTTGAGGAGTTCGGTTAGAGGTTTGGCAACCTTGGAGAAGTTCTCGACAAAGCGACGACAATATCTCGCTAAGCCTAGAAAACTCCGAACTTGCTTGACCGATTTAGGTGGAGTCCAATTAAGGACGGCTTGAACTCGCTCGGGGTTAACAGCAATACCTTTACCAGATATTACATGACCCAGATAGGTCACTTCTGGCAACCAGAATTCACATTTAGAAAATTTGGCATAAAGGCGATGCTCTCGAAGTTTCTTCAACACTAGCCTTAAATGTTCGGCATGTTCTTCCTCGTTCTTGGAGTAGATGAGTATATCATCGAGATAAACTACGACGAATTTATCCAAATACTCCATGAAGATTGAATTCATTAACCGAGAAAAGGTGGCTGGAGCGTTGGTTAAACCGAAGGACATGACGGTGTACTCGTATTGGCCATAACGAGTAACAAAGGCCGTTTTAGGAATGTCCCCGTTTCTGATTTTGATTTGATGGTAGCCCAACCTCAAATCCATCTTGGAGAAGATCGAGGATCCAGCGAGCTGATCATACAGGTCGTTGATCCTGGGAAGTGGATATTTGTTCTTGATGGTGACCAAATTGACAGGTCGGTAATCTACAACCATCCGGTCCGTACCATCCTTCTTCTTGACGAAGAGAACGGGGCAAGCCCACGGAGATGAACTAGGTTGGATGAAACCCTTTTTCAAGGACTCATCGAGTTGTTTCTTAAGCTCGGCTAGTTCTAGGGGTGCCATCTTATAAGGTCTTCTAGCAATCGGAACGGTTCCTGGAATGAGGTCTATTACGAACTCAACATCCCTGTCAGGTGGAACACCTGGCAATTCCTCTGGAAAGACATCCGGGAAGTCACGGACTACCGGCACGTCCTCAAGGTCTGGCAAAGGGCTGGCGTTAAGAGAGTATAATTGTCGCTTGGCTATTCGGGTCAAGACATTGACTATCTTCCCCGAAGGATGGGTGAGTTGAACAGTCCTAGAGAAGCAATGAATTTTGGCTTGATGAGCTGACATCCAGTCCATACCCAAAATGATATTAATATCTGAAGATTTAAGGGCTATCAAAGACGCGAGAAAAACAAGTCTGTCGACTTGGATTTCATTTCCATGGCTTACTCTAGAAGTTTGCCATTTGGATCCCGGAGTTTGAATTGCCATAGAGGTTGGCATGTCACCGAATGCGACGTTATGCAAGCGAGCATAGTTTTCAGATATAAAAGAATGAGAGGCTCCTGTATCGAAAAGAACAGATGCCGGGTGGCAATTAACAAGAAGCGTACCGAGAACGACGTTGGGATCCTCTTGAGCTTCTTCGGCAGAGATACAGTTGACATGGTCACGTGAGGCGGTGACCGGTTTGGCGTGGAATATTTTCCCTGTCGGCTTGCCACGGCCAACAGCTTTAGCAGACTGGTTGGGGTTGGTGTGGGGACACTCACGCATATAGTGACCAGATTCCCCACACTTGAAACAAGTCACGGAACTGGTACATGGAGGAGCATTGTTGGTTGGACCCCCATAGGCTTGGCCGGTGCAGACTGTTGAACAGGGCGAGGCGCCTGGAAAGATGGCCTCGGTGTGAACCTGGGTGGCAGGGCGGTGTTGGGCACCCACACGCGGCGCTTCTGAGGACCAGCACCGGATGAGGAACCCATGTCACGGCCATGCTTGCATGTTGCGTCATAGTCAGTCTGACCAGTTTCAGCACTGATGGCTTTGTTGACAAGTTTCTGAAAAGATGTGCACTCATGCAGACGGAGGTCGCGGCGAAGCTCAGGACTAAGGCCCTTACGGAACCTTGCTTGCTTCTTGGCGTCAGTAGACACTTCCTCAGTTGCATATCGGGCGAGATTACCAAACTCCCTGCTATAGGCATCCACAGAAAGTCGGCCTTGGGTGAAACTGCAAAATTCTTCACGTTTACGGTCCATGAGACCCTCCGGAATGTGATGTTCACGGAAAGCCTCGCTGAATTCAGCCCAGGTAGTGACATGGCCCGCTGGGCGCACAGCTCCAAAATTCTCCCACCATAGACTGGCGGGGCCTTCAAGATGATATGCAGCAAAGGTGACCTTGTCAGCCTCCGCTACCAGCGCGGAACGCAGTTTGTGAGCAATACTGCGAAGCCAGTCATCAGCGTCGAGAGGCTCGACGGAGTGGTGGAACGTGGGTGGATGTAATTTGATGAAATCACTGAGTGACACCACGTTAGTCCTCTGATGGTGTGCTGTATTCTGTTCAATACGCTCCAACAAACGGTTGGTCTCCCGCTTGTTTCTCTCAGCTTCCATCATAACCTCGGCTAGTGAAGGAGGATGAGGCAGATTTTCATTCCTGCCTTCACTGCCTTCGGCCTGCTCTTGAGAAGCAGGGTTAGCGCGCGTGTTGACCATCCTAGGTAAACAAGACAATGATTTAGTCAGGATGGTAAGATTCCGACATAGGATAAAAATGTAAGGAATAACTCGAAATGCAAGATGATCATCTGTATGACATGGTAGATACAGAAACTGCTTCTTTATTCCATCGTCATACACACCATACAGGGTTTAGTACAAGACCAAACAAAGTACTATTACGGTGAAAAGAGGATTACATCTCATCGGAGGCATTCCAAGCTCCTATACATTATTTTTCTACACCTCCGGAAAGAGTACAAACTAGGTCATATCCCACGAGTCATGCGGGACGATAGAAGACACAGCTAGTGCGAACTAGTGATACTACCACTAACTCAGACCGATCCGTAGTAGTCCTCGTAGAAGTCACCTCCATAGCCTGGAAGCTCAACATGATCATCCGGAAACAGACGATCTCGCGGAGCTTGTGGACCATAGGGGCTAGGATGAGGTCTTGGACCAACAGACGGTGGCCTGCGGGGACCGCGAGGTGGGGTGATGCCTCCTACATCACGCCAAACCATCACGTCTGGCAGAGCAGATCTCACAGGATAGAGATCGCGCATATCTGAATATCCAGCTTGCACCGCCGGTGCGAACCGAGTCAAAGTGGCCCAGTGGTCAGCACGGGTATTGAAGAGCTCTAACCTTAAGGCCCGATTTTCACGGTCCTTATCCTCGAGCATCTCAGCAGTGGTGCGAGTCCGTGAATCCTCCTGAGTGGGGTCAGCATAGATAGCCTGGAGATACCCTTGTGCTCCCGGAAGTGATCCTGGCATATACCGGAAATCAGAGTCCCGAAATAGACCAGATCTGACTCGCATAATGGTCATCATAGAGTAGGCGGCGTCCTGCACAGCCATCTCAATAGTAACCCCGAGTCCATAGGAGCAGTGAAGGGGCTCGGTGGATCCAGAATAAGATGGAAATATCCTGACAGTGCAGAGATACTGGCTTTGATTGAAGTCCCGAAATTGCTCTTCGACCGTGTACTCAGGATACCAGCGGTATCCAGCCTCAGTCATTACCCTGACCAACTTGGCAGTATGGCCGGGTACATCTAGGCATCGAGTCAGGCGAACCACTTGATTGAGGTCGCGAGTGGCCATCTAAAAGCACAATCATAATGCAAGGGCATTAGAATTTCTAGCAAAATTTTGGCAGCATAACAGCTGTAAATGCTCAAGAAGGATTTTGAGACATTTGACAAAGGATTTCGTACACACTCAACATCATCATATCAAAGTTCTGAATCCATTCTAACAACATAATGTGGTAGTAGAACTGAACTAGGCTTGTATCCATCAAACTTATAAGGTACTACTGATTAGTAACACGTGATCCTGATAGAGAGAATAGGTCCTAATTCCTTAACCCCCGGTGGAAGAATGGACTGACTCAGATCAGAATGTCATAAGATAAAGGAGTAAAAAGAGCCTTACGTTCCAACCCACAAACAATTCCCCTACATATAACTAAAGAATTTCTAGACTCAACATCGACCAGTTTGGCTTGGAGAACCTACAGGCAGTCCGGCTCTGATGCCAACGCTGTCAGGACCCCGACTCGATGTCACATCGATCTAGCCGGTAACACCTCATATCACTTTGCGGCCTCATGCACGGTATCCCCATGGGTGTCGCCTTACCTTTGCCCGGGACCGTTTGCGCCTTTTGGCTCACGTATATGATAGTGTCGCTAGCATCCATATGATAAAGAGCCCGGGCTGACATGACTAGTCGTAAACCCAAAGTGGCACAGACTTACAGGGACAGGCATCCATGACCCAGCTTCGAACGTGTCGGTCATCAGCAAGTGGGTCCGGGCTGTAGCACTGGGCTAGCAGGACTCCGGTAAACCGGGCTGTAGCGGGCTAACAGGACTCCGGTACTCAAAGCGTGACATTTCCCCGAAGGGACAGACACAGGAACGAAGAAGGACACATGCCGGCCAGCCTAAGTGTTCCAGAGCAGTAGCAAGCTACCATGGCTCAGCGGTAACACTAGGAGACATTTCCCGGTAAGAGAGGCTACTAAAGATAAACAACTAGATAGTCAGATCCCACACATACCAAGCATTTCAATTATACACACAATATGCTCGATATGTGCAAATACAACGAAGCATCACAACATGACTCTATGACACAAGTACTTTATTTAAGGCTCAGTGAGCCATACATAACATACACAAAGGTACGGGTCTCACGACCCCACATACAAGTCATACAGTCATACAAACCAGCAGCGGAAGTAACTTGTCTGAGTACAGACAACTAGTAAAATAAAAGAGGCTTGGAAAGCCTAGCTATACTACGTGGTCCTTCACAAGCTCAGGGTCACCACCTGGGTCTTTAGCCTACTCGTTGATGTCAACGTCTACATAGAACCCATCAGAAGGGGTTGCAGCGTCTTCTGTAAAAATGTAGATTATAGAAACATGAGTACAAAGGTACTCAGCAAGACTTACATCAGATCCTACATACATGCATAGTATCAAGAAGGGTTGGTGGAGTTATTGCAGCAAGCCAGCTTTGACTCTTGGCTAGGCTATCCTACGATACTCCAACTTGAAATGGTTTTGCGCACACGAGTCCACTACTCACCACTTCAATACACTACCGAGGATCCACCTCCGTCTTCCTACGGAAGAGCCATCCTCGGCACTCACACTTATCTTGAGGCTTTTAACAGTTTCCATTTACTTGTCTATGAACTGTATAGGCAACCAAGTAGTCCTTTACCGCGGACGCGGCTATTCGAATAGATTATGATAACCCTGCAGGGGTGTACTTCTTCATACATGTTTCCACCACTTAGCGTCTGCACACGACATGTGCTCGGCAGACTTCAAGCGAAAGCCGACGTGGGTGTAGACCACGACCTACCTAAACACTTAAGCCTCTGGTCCAGGTTTATCGCCTATTCAGGTTCCATCCGCAGGGAGTCCGGCCGAGGTTTCCCATACGGCCCCGAACGATGTGAACAGGGTTCCCGAGATACCTAACGGGTATTCGGTACACCCGGCCACGTACCTACCGCATCACAGCCCACCCCTACGGTCAGCGCTGTCCACGGCCTCCAGTAGGCTACAAACACCAGAAACTACTTGCAACTCCTGGACAGAGGACTAGGGTGAATAAGAAGTCGAGCGGGGTCATATTTCAGGGCCCAATGTATGGTAGTAGCTGAATCATGGATCACAAACACAGAACTCAGTTCCTGAGGACGGCTGCAATGAGACAACCCACCATGTACTCCTACATGGCCTCTCACCGCTACCTTTACCAAATCGTGTTCACACACTTAGCTCACACACAGTAGGACATGTTCACACGCCTCTGATACATCCCCGATGAATCAGACCTGACTCAACTCTAAGCAATAGCAGGCATGACAAACAAACATGAATGAGTAGGCACAACAGGGCTCAAACAACTCCTACTCATGCTAGTGGGTTTCATCTATTTACTGTGGAATGACAGGTCATGCAAAGGATAAAGGGGTTCAGCTACCGCAGCAAGTAACAGTTGAATCGTTGTTGTCCTAATGCAGTAATAGAGAGCAGGAGCGAGAGAGTGGGATTTTATCGGAATGAACAAGGGGGTTTTGCTTGCCTGGCACTTCTGAAGATAACATTGAGTCTTCATCAGTGTCAACGATCACATCGTCGAAACCACGTCTATCGAGAGGGGACAAATACCGGCAACACAGAAGGGAACACAATCAATGCAATGCACAATATGATGCATGATCATGACATGGCAAAATGAATGTGTTTTGGGCTAATGCAACTAGCAACAGATTAAATGAAGTTGGTTTGAATACAAGATTCAAATTCAAACTCCATATGTGATTATTCAAATGCCATTTAATTGATTTGTGCTAAACAGCACCTATAAGTTGTTCTAACATGCATGAAAATGGTACAGATGGATTCCTTGAATTTTTCTGATAATTTTTCATATATAAATTATTTAATTTGGAGTTACGGTTAATTTTCTATGATTTTTAGAAGTTTTAGGCATTTTCTGGAATTTCAGAATTAAATTAAATCCAGAAAATGAGTTATGACATCAGCACTGCGTCATGCTTGCATCAGCAAGTCAACAGGGCTGCCCCGGGTCAAACCTGACCAGGGGGTCCCATTAGTCAGTGACTTAGGGCTCGTTTAGGTCGCTGGCAGGTGGGCCCAGTCAACGGACACGTCAGCACAGTCAATGTTGACGTGTGGGTCCAGGGTAATTAGATTAAACTTAATCTAGTTTAGTTAGCCAGTTAGTTAGGATGTGGGGCCCGGCTGTCAGTTTCACTGGAGGTTAATTAGTGGGGTCATCAGTGGCTAATGACGTACCACATCACCGGCCACCGGAGTTCGGCCGGCGGCGACCGAATCCGACGACGGAAACGCCCCGGGAAAGCGTTACAGGGGATGGTTTCGGGTGTGGTTTACGGCTATGGGTTGCTGGGCTTCGTGCGCATCCAGGGGTGGCAACAGCTCGAGCTGGGGTGGCCGGAGCTCACCGGAATGGAGCTCGCGGCGGCGCCGGAGTTCGGACCTCGGCGAAAACGGCGTTGTGGAGCACGGGCGAGTGAGGTAAAGCACTGCGCAGCCTCCTGGAGTCACCACGAGCTCGGTGAGATGCACGGGCGCGACCCGTTCGAGCTCAGGCCACGGCGGCGACATGGTCAGCGGCGTGGAGCTCTCGGCCAAGGTGGGGCTAAGGCCTAGAGGTCGAAAGAGACCAGGGGAGAAGGGGGAAACGACTCAGGGGCTCACCGCGGTTGCAGTGGGCGTCGAAGCGGGCTCGGAGACGCGCTGGAGACGGCGAATTCGACGGCGATGATGGTCGGAGCCCGAAGAGGGGAACGGCGACGTGGCGGCGATGCAGGGCTTCCGGAGGCCCGTGGAGCGGTGGGGAGGAAGAGGGGGTTGTGGCGGAGCTTCTGAGCTAGTCGGGGGAGCGAGGGGTGGCCGGAGACGGCTGCTATGGCGAACGGCGGCGACGGTGGTGTTCGGCCGTGTGAGAGAGAGAGCGAGGGAGAGGAGGGAAGAGCCGAGGGCGAGTGAGAGAGAGCAGGGGGGAGGCGTGGCGTCGTCCGGGGCATCGAGCGAGGAGGGGAGGGCAGGCAAGCAGGGAGAGAGGTGGCGTGGCGCGGTGGCGCGCGCGCGCGCCGGCCACACTCCCCTCCCTCTGTCGAGGACGAAGACGACAGAGGAGGGAGGTGGGCTGGGCCGGCTGCTGGCTGGGCCGGCCAGCTGGCTGGGCTGCACAGGGAGGAGCCCAGGTAAGCTCCTCCCTTTTTTTTTATTTTTCTGTTTTCAAATTTCTGACATTTGTTTTGATTTAAAAAAAATATTAAATCATTTATTTAACTTATGCCAATTTTTGCAGGAGCTAGATATATTATTCCAGAGCTCCTTTATAAATGGCATAATATTTGGACATATATTAATATATATAATTAATATATTTCCAATGCAAATATTTATGCATTAATTCCAAAAGCCCAAAATAAATACCTATGAGCTCTTAAAAATATTGGTTTGATTTTTATCTCTGTCCAATATTTTCAGAGAGCCACATGAGCATTTTCTTGGACCCTTTTGGAGAAATTTTTATTTGGATCATTTTCAAATGATTCTGAGGGTTTCACAGATCCCCATTTCAAGTTTCTGATGAAAGAGTAAACATGAGGCAACACTCTAATGCATGACTAGCTAGGGTGTGACAGTCCGCCTCGACTCGCGTTACGCTAACACAGGGTGGCAGTGGTGTCACATGCTCGTCTCGGCGTCCGTCGTCGCTACCGCGACGACGTCCGCCTCGACTCGCGTTACGCTAAGACAGGGTGGGAATGGTGTCATGTGCTCGTCTCGGCGTCCGTCGTCGCTACCGCGACGACGTCCGCCCTGACTCGCGTTACGCTAAGACAGGGTGGGAATGGTGTCACGTGCTTGTCTCGGCGTCCGTCGTCGCTACCGCGATGATGTCCGCCTCGACTCGCGTTACGCTAAGACAG
>NW_021204123.1:17705-18547 GCF_002162155.2 Triticum dicoccoides
AGTGGTGGGCTGGGCCGGCTGCTGGCTGGGCCGGCCAGCTGGCTGGGCCGCACAGTGGAGGAGCCCAGGTAAGCTCCTCCTGTTATATATTTTTCTGTTTCTGTTTTTATTTAATATATCTGCAACTTTGTTGAATTTAATAAAATACCTAGGCAACTTCAAAAATCACCAAATCACTCCTGGTCCATAGTTGGATTATTTCCAACATGAAACATTTTAGTTTGGAGGTATTTGAGCATTTAAATATTTTATATAATTTTAAATGCCCAAATTCAAATATTTATGAATTAATTCAAAAACCCTAAGATGGCCTAGGAAAATGTGCACCACTTTTGGCAGAGGTTCTGAACCAAGACAAAAATGATGGGCATTTTAGAAGGGCATTTCAGGTTCATTGAAAATTATTTTAGTAAACCCTAGTTGGTTTCAGAGGGGACTGGGGGTTCTGTCATCCCCATGTCAAGTTTCTGATGAAAGAGTAAACATGATGCAACACTCTAATGCATGACTAGCTAGGGTGTGACATCCGCCTCGACTCGCGTTACGCTAAGACAAGGTGGCACTGGTGTCACGTGCTCGTCTCGGCGTCCGTCGTCGCTACCGCGACGATGTCCGCCTCGACTCGCGTTACGCTAAGACAGGGTGGCACTGGTGTCATGTGCTCGTCTCGGCGTCCGTCGTCGCTACCGCGACGACGTCCGCCTCGACTCGCGTTACGCTAAGACAGGGTGGCACTTGTGTCACGTGCTCGTCTCGGCGTCTGTCGTCGCTACCGCGACGACGTCCGCCTCGACTCACGTTACGCTAAAACAGGGTGCCACTGGTGTCACGTTCTCGTCTCG
>NW_021204124.1:0-817 GCF_002162155.2 Triticum dicoccoides
GTGCTCACATTCGATGCAGGGAAGGGGGCGGCGTGGCTCGATGGCGTCCGACGAGGAGGAGGATGGGGACGAGCGACGGTGGGGGAGGAGATTCGGCGATGAAGCGGTCCGGCGAGGCGGCTTCGGGCGACGGAGAGGTTCGGCAGCGTCGGGGCATCAAAGCCGGCGAGGTAGCTCTGGTTGGCGGCGAGGCGCGGTCGGAGGGCAACGAGGCGCCAGGCTCGGGTGCCAGCGTGGACGACGATGGGGAGGGGGTTTGCTCCAATGCTGCTGGAGGAGGCCATGCAGGGGAGGCGGCGGCGCCATGGCCCTCCGCCGAGCAGAGGATGGCGCGAGGAGCTCCTCTCCCTGGCGCGATATGTGCGTGCAGGTGTGGGAGTGGACGAGGGAAAGCGAGGGAGGGAGAGAAGGGGATCGAGCATAGCGCTCTGTGATGCACGCGCACGCGTGTGTGTGTGGCGGCGCACGGGAGGGAGTCGAGGGAGACGTGGGGGGAAGTGGGAATCGTGGGATGGATCGAGGGTTAGGGTTCCGTGGGTGAGGGGATAAGGGGAGTGAGGGGGCCGGCCCGGGCCGGTTTGGCTAGCTAGGATGCGTTTGGTTGAAGGTGTCATATGAATGGGTTGGGACCGTCCAATTTTTTTGGGATTGAACCATTCAATTCATGCGTTTGGCTGAATATAAGAGATGAGCTAATTATTTAGGACGGGACCACCAGTCATGCTCACATAGTCATGCATGAAAAGGGTGGCCATTTGATTCGACCGATTTGGTTGGGTGGAACGGTTCAGCACCTTCAAGGCATATTCTCTTTTTT
>NW_021204125.1:0-1463 GCF_002162155.2 Triticum dicoccoides
AGTTAAGGACGGCTTGAACTCGCTCGGGGTTAACAGCAATACCTTTACCAGATATTACATGACCCAGATAGGTCACTTCTGACAACCAGAATTCACATTTAGAAAATTTGGCATAAAGGCGATGCTCTCGAAGTTTCTGCAACACTAGCCTTAGATGTTCGGCATGTTCTTCCTCGTTCTTGGAGTAGATGAGTATATCATCGAGGTAAACCACGACGAATTTATCCAAATACTCCATGAAGATTGAGTTCATTAACCGAGAAAAGGTGGCTGGGGCGTTGGTTAAACCGAAGGACATGACGGTGTACTCGTATTGGCCATAACGAGTAACAAAGGCCGTTTTAGGAATGTCCCCGTTTCTGATTTTGATTTGATGGTAGCCCAACCTCAAATCCATCTTGGAGAAGACTGAGGATCCAGCGAGCTGATCGTACAGGTCGTTGATCCTGGGAAGCGGATATTTGTTCTTGATTGTGACCAAATTGACAGGTCGGTAATCTACAACCATCCGGTCCGTACCATCCTTCTTCTTGACGAATAGGACGGGGCAAGCCCACGGAGAAGAGCTAGGTCGGATGAAACCCTTTTTCAAGGATTCATCGAGTTGTTTCTTAAGCTCGGCTAGTTCTAGGGGTGCCATCTTATAAGGTCTTCTAGCAATCGGAACGGTTCCTGGAATGAGGTCTATTACAAACTCAACATCCCTGTCAGGTGGAACACCTGGCAATTCCTCTGGAAAGACATCCGGGAAGTCACGGACTACCGGAACGTCCTCAAGGTCTGGCAAAGGGCTGGCGTTAAGATAATATAATTGTCGCTTGGCTATTCGGGTCAAGACATTAACTATCTTTCCCGAAGGATGGGTGAGTTGAACAGTCCTAGAGAAGCAATCGATTTGGGCATGATGAGCCGACATCCAGTCCATACCCAGAATGATATTAATATCTGAAGATTTAAGGGCTATCAAAGACGCAAGGAAAACAAGTCTGTCGACTTGGATCTCATTTCCATAACTTACCCTAGAGGTCTGCCATCTAGAACCAGGGGTGGAGATTTCCATAGTGGATGGCATGTCACAGAATGCAACGTTATGCAAACGAGCATAACTTTCGGATATAAAAGAATGAGAGGCTCCTGTATCGAAAAGAACAGATGCCGGGTGGCAGTTAACAAGAAGCGTACCGAGAACGACGTTGGGATCCTCTTGAGCTTCTTCGGCAGAGATACAGTTGACATGGCCACGTGAAGCGGTGACCGGCTTGGCGTGGAATATTTTTCCTGTCGGCTTGCCACGGCCAACAGCTTTAGCAGACTGGTTGGGGTTGGTCTGGGGACACTCACGCATATAGTGACCAGATTCCCCACACTTGAAACAAGTCACGGAACTGGTACGTGGAGGAGCATTGTTAATTGGACCCCCATAGGGCTTGGCTGGAGCAGACTGTTGAACGGGGCGAGGCGCC
>NW_021204126.1:0-873 GCF_002162155.2 Triticum dicoccoides
CCGGGTCAAACCCGCCGGAGTTGACCCGCGGCTTGTCGCCGGCGACGCCAGCAACGGCGGAGGGCGTCGGAAACGCTGCTCCGGCCACGGTTTGATGCGCGGGTGGGTGCTACGAGTAGCTGGCGATGTGGCGCATCCAACGGTGGCGGTGTTTGGTGCTGGGGTGGCCGGAGTTAACGGCGGCGAGCTCTTTTGCGGCCGCCGGAGTTCGGCTATCGACGGGAACTATGCCACAGAGCACGGGAGGAGCAGCAGTTGGGTGATTTGAGCTCCTTCGGATGCGCTGAGCGCGTTGGCGGGCTCATAAGCAAGCGGTGACGGCTGTGGCCGCGACGGCGCCATGGCCGGCGGCGAGGGATTCTCGGGCAAGGTGGTGGGGCTAGCTAGAGAGGGAGGTGGGGCACGGGGAAAGGGGGAATCGGGTCGAGGGCTCACCGCAGAGCTGCAGGGAGGGTTAGTGGGCTCGGGGGCGCGCCGGAGTGGCCGAATCGACGGAGAAGATCCTCGGCGGCCGGCGAGGGGGAAAACGTCGGGGGCGGCGTTCCGGGGCTCTTCTGGTCGCGTGAGACGACGAGGAGGACGAGGGAGGACCGGCGGAGCTCTGGGAGGCGTCGGGGAGACGAGACGGTGGCTGTGGCCGCGCGAGCGCTGGTCGGCGGCGACGGCCTCCATTCGGTCGCGTGAGGGAGAGAGAGCAGAGGAGAGGGAGGAGCGAGGGAGAGCTACGGGAGAGTGAGAGAGGTCGTGGGGAACGAGGGGGGGAGTGCGTGGCTCCCTCGGGTGCCTCCAGCGGCGAGCAGGTAAGCAGGAGGTGGCCGGAGCTCTTCGGGCGCGCGCCACGCCTCGCCTCTGCCTACTGGCAGAGGAAGAAGA
>NW_021204127.1:0-908 GCF_002162155.2 Triticum dicoccoides
AGGGGTGTACTTCTTCATACATGTTTCCACCACTTAGCGTCTGCACACGACATGTGCTCGGCAGACTTCAAGCGAAAGCCGACGTGGGTGTAGACCACGACCTACCTAAACACTCAAGTCTCTAGTCCAGGTTTATCGCCTATTCGGGTTCCATCCATGAGGAGATCCGGCCGGAGTTTCGCTCACAGCCCCAAACGATGTGAACAGGGTTCCCGAGATACCAAACGGGCATCCGGTACACCGTGCCACGTACCTACCGCATCAAAGCCCACCCCTACGGTCAGCGCTGTCCACGGCCTCCAGTAAGCTACAAACACCAGAAACTACTTGCAACTCCTGGACAGAGGACTAGGGTGAATAAGAAGTCGAGCGGGGTCATATTTCAGGGCCCAATGCATGGTAGTAGCTGAATCATGGATCACAAACATAGAACTCAGTTCGTAAGGACGGCTTCAATGAGACAACCCACCATGTACTCCTACATGGCCTCTCACCGACACCTTTTACCAAATCGTGTTCACACACTTAGCTCACACATAGTAGGACATGTTCACACACCTCTGATTCATCCTCGATGAATCAGACCTGGTTCAACTCTAAGCAGTAGCAGGCATGACAAACAAGCATGAATGAGTAGGCACATCAGGGCTCAAACAACTCCTACTCATGCTAGTGGGTTTCATCTATTTACTGTGGCAATGACAGGTCATGCAAAGGATAAAGGGGTTCAGCTACCGCAGCAAGTAACAGATGAATCGGTGTTGTCCTAATGCAGTAAAAGAGAGCAGGAGCGAGAGAGTAGGATTGTATCAGAATGAACAAGGGGGTTTTGCTTGCCTGGCACTTCTGAAGATAGCATTGAGTCTTCATCAGTGTCAACGATCACATCATCGGTATCACGTCTATCG
>NW_021204128.1:0-1646 GCF_002162155.2 Triticum dicoccoides
TGGTGTATTGAAGTGGTGAGTAGTGGACTCATGTGCACAAAACCATTTCAAGTTGGTGTATCGTAGGATAGCTTAGCCAAGAGTCAATGCTGGCTTGCTGCAATAACCCCACCAACCCTTCTTGATAATGTGCATGTATGTAGGATCTGATGTAAGTCTTGCTGAGTACCTTTGTACTCATGTTGCTTTAATTTACATTTTTCAGAACACGCTGCAACCCCTTCTGATGTGTTCTTCGTAGACGTTGACATCGATGAGTAGACCGAGGCCCAGGTGGTGATCCTGAGCTTGTGAAGGACCACGTAGTATAGCCAGGCTTTCCAAGCCTCTTTTATTTTACTAGTTGTCTGTACTCAGACAAGTTACTCCCGCTGTTGGCTTGTATGTCTGTATGACTTGAATGCTGGGTCGTGTGACCCGTACTTGTGTGTATGCTATGTATGGCTCTCTGAGCCTTAAATAAAGTACTGGTGTCGTAGAGTCATGTTGTGATGCCTTGTTGTATTTGCACATATCGAGCATATTGTGTGTATGATTGAAATGCTTGGTATGTGTGGGATCTGACTATCTAGTTGTTTATTCTTAGTAGCCTCTCTTACCGGGAAATGTCTCCTAGTGTCTCCACTGAGCCTTGGTAGCTTGCTACTGCTCCGGAACACTTAGGCTGGCCGGCATGTGTCCTTCGTTCCTGTGTCTGTCCCTTCGGGGAAATGTCACGCGATGGATACCGGAGTCCTGTTAGCCCGCTACAGCCCGGTTTACCGGAGTCATGTTAGCCCAGTGCTACAGCCCGGATTCACTTGCTGATGACCGACACGTTCGATGCTGGGTCATGGATGCCTGTCCCTGTAAGTCTGTGCCACTTTGGGTTTACGACTAGCCATGTCAGCCCGGGCTCATTACCATATGGATGCTAGCGACACTATCATATACGTGTGCCAAAAGGCGCAAACAGTTCCGGGCAAAGGTAAGACGACACCCGTGGAAATACCGTGCGTGAGGCCGCAAAGTGATATGAGGTGTTACATGCTAGATCGATGTGGCATCGAGTCGGGTCCTGGCATTGACAGACCTTATTATCAAATCGGGGTTTTCTAACCCGACCTGGCTTTGACTACTCGTCACCAGTTTTGATCATCTGAGGTTCATTATAACCCGACATGACTTATTATACACCATCAATACATGATGGAGTTATGCAAAAATTACAGATTTGGGTCTTCACCCTTATTATAATCAAACTTGGCAAACCAACTAACGTGATATCACATCACAGGTATGAGTTATTTCATATTTCTTACAGTTTGATTATCAATCAGGCTTTATCTTGGGCATTATGACCCGTCCGGCGATAAACCGCCAGGACAGTTCTTTTTATGCAGACATAGGAATTGCATACTATGATATATGAGGCAACATTGAACTATTCATGACGGATCACATAAAGTATTTCCCATTGCACGATGGCAGCAGGTCAAAGTATTTTTGGCTACCCTATTACAAGGCGCTTCATGGCCCAAAATATGGAATTGTTTTAAACCGGACAGTTTCTGCAGTATCAAACGGATTGCCGGATCAAGCTTCTTCGCCATGTTGACGCGAAGTGGATGGGTCATCCGGCGTCGGTTCAACCTCCTCCTCCCCAT
>NW_021204129.1:0-988 GCF_002162155.2 Triticum dicoccoides
CACCAGGATCGAAACCTGACTCTCCTGTACACCCTCATGTTTCCAAAGTGATTCCTCGCGCGTGGACTCGTATGAAATTCATGAGCCACCTACCGATGAGATCATCTATTCTGGTATCAGACGCAATACTTACTCTCGCTACTCTGAACCCCTTTCTCACCCGCTTGGAGCCTATTATGGTACCTTCGTACCTTACTCTCGAGGTATTTCATATGTTCAACTCGAGAGATAATTTTATACTAATTCATGGGTTAGCCCCAGATTGTTTCCCTTAAAAGCTTTATGTCGTAGTGAGCTGGCCCTTATCTTTCGTAAGTACGATGGAGTTCCCGAAGAAATGATGACCAGTTTATCATGATGCATTGGAATAAAGGATTGAAGACATCAACGAAAGGGATTAACTTCTTCGAGAAGATCCGTTAGATTATCGTAACCAGACCTTTCCCCCTTGCTCCCCTCTTAAATCTCAGGACGAGATTTCTTGTAGAGGAGGAGAACTGTGACGCCCGGGTAATTAAGCTACAGTGATTCCCCGCTAATGATGCCACGTCACCACGGTTACTGTGATAAACTCTCGATAGTTCAGAACCGAAACAAATTCAAAATTTAAATAAAAGAAAACAATAAAAGTTTTTAAAAATTAAAATAAAAATGTTCGGTGGTTGCCAAATATTACAAAGATAATTATGGTGTAAGGTTCACAATTTTATAAAATGCCTAAGTGTTTATAAATAAATAAAAACAGAAAAGAAAATAAATAAAAAGAAAACAGAAAACAATAAAAAAAAGGAGAAGAGAAACCCCCCCGGGCTTCGGCCCAGCTGACCACAGGCCCCACTGGGCCACCCACCAGGCCCAGCCGGCCCTCCTCTCTGGCCTACATGGCCACCTCCCCGAACCCTAACCCCCACCCGATCCCCACTCTCCCCCCCACGCACCCACTCGCCCCCCCATCGCCCTCTCCTCCTCGATCTAGATCGGGATCGCC
>NW_021204130.1:0-803 GCF_002162155.2 Triticum dicoccoides
CACCAGGATCGAAACCTGACTCTCCTGTACACCCTCATGTTTCCAAAGTGATTCCTCGCGCGTGGACTCGTATGAAATTCATGAGCCACCTACCGATGAGATCATCTATTCTGGTATCAGACGCAATACTTACTCTCGCTACTCTGAACCCCTTTCTCACCCGCTTGGAGCCTATTATGGTACCTTCGTACCTTACTCTCGAGGTATTTCATATGTTCAACTCGAGAGATAATTTTATACTAATTCATGGGTTAGCCCCAGATTGTTTCCCTTAAAAGCTTTATGTCGTAGTGAGCTGGCCCTTATCTTTCGTAAGTACGATGGAGTTCCCGAAGAAATGATGACCAGTTTATCATGATGCATTGGAATAAAGGATTGAAGACATCAACGAAAGGGATTAACTTCTTCGAGAAGATCCGTTAGATTATCGTAACCAGACCTTTCCCCCTTGCTCCCCTCTTAAATCTCTTGACGAGATTTCTTGTAGAGGAGGAGAATTGTGACGCCCGGGTAATTAAGCTACAGTGATTCCCCGCTAATGATGCCACGTCACCACGGTTACTGTGATAAACTCTCGATAGTTCAGAACCGAAACAAATTCAAAATTTAAATAAAAGAAAACAATAAAAGTTTTTAAAAATTAAAATAAAAATGTTCGGTGGTTGCCAAATATTACAAAGATAATTATGGTGTAAGGTTCACAATTTTATAAAATGCCTAAGTGTTTATAAATAAATAAAAACAGAAAAGAAAATAAATAAAAAGAAAACAGAAAACAAACAAAAAAAAAGGAAAAGAGAGAA
>NW_021204131.1:0-1166 GCF_002162155.2 Triticum dicoccoides
CGGGACGCCGCCTGCCAATGATTTCGTCAAGCTTACGCCATGGAGGTCGATGGCGCGGAGGTCACAATCACCGCTCGAGTCCACTTCACCGTGATGGTATCATAGAAGACGACGACACTATGCTCAATATTACACGAGATGATGAATATTTCGTCACGTCGGAGAGATGACATTCGAGACCTCGACGCCGCGAAGATCACCGTCACACACACTTCGCCCACTTCATCGAGCCGGTGACATGGAGTACGAAGCCACAGAGCCGGCCGGGACGCCGCCTGCCAATGATTTCGTCAAGTCGGCGCCAATCGCGAGGAGCTCTTTCACCACCCCGCTTCGACACCGGCGTCGTGCCTCTCTTTCGCCATGCCCGGACTCAATGGTGCCTTGGTGATGTTGTCACTAGAGCCTAACCGAACATCGCGGCGTGGTCTACACCTGAAGAATAGCCTCTAGTATGTACCCGTGTGCGTGCAAGGCCCATGTTCAAGACGGAAAGACAGGCGGCCAGATGGCTCATCTCCGCGTGCAGTGACCGACGCGACATCCGAGCTATCGCTACACCAGTTCTCCTCTTTTTGTCGTTGAAGCCAACTACAGGTGCTCTGTAGTACAGAAGAATGAAGCAAGGAATACAGGCGCAATCAACAGATATAGCATGTGCACATGCATGAGCCATTCACGTATCTTCTAGCCGGCTGATGGCGAGAAGGTTGCCACCCGAAGACGACGCCGACGGTGCTTGTTAGCATACCGATCTACTTCATCATGCTCGGTGTCGCCGAAGATGGAGACACGCAGCTCCCTACCTTCTGCTTATTGTCCACTCCGCCTCACTGCACACTTTGAAGATGTAGAGCACGGCGACGTCCACTCGGCGCCCGGACACGAAGCGAAGGCCGGGGTCCCACACCATGATGCCACGAGGAAGATGGTGCCTTGCCACAGTGCCGCTGCTACACGCGTCACGCTCATTCATAGGCCGGAGCCGAGCAGGTTGGCACCGCCCGAGGACAAGGCGCGGCTGCAGGGCGACGCGACTTCAACAACAACACCGCTCCTCTACGGTCTCGTGAGACGATGCCTTGACTACGCCGACTGCCGTGGACTCAGCGTCTGGCCGGGACGAGGTGTCGACCACTCAGGCCACGCTGGCGCGAGCAACACGA
>NW_021204132.1:0-2187 GCF_002162155.2 Triticum dicoccoides
TAAGTTTTGTCTTATTTCCGACGCAAAAAGGGACCGTAAGAAAATATATAATCGCCGTAAAAAATATTTTATGTTATGTAAAATTACAAACGTAAAAACATAGTCTAAAGTACACATAAACTTTAAATTTTCTTGTCTTATGACCTATATTTTTATTTTCTTATGTCAAATTTGACCTAGTGAATCATTAGGAATGTAACTATTTGAATTCCAAACGTAATTTAATTATGAAATGATCGTAATATTACCTCGGGTCAAGAATAACTTATGTTGCACCCTGGGTGATGAATAGTAACACTATATATATATATAGGAAAATGGTTGTGTACTCCTGAGAGTACGTACTCTCGCTCCTCATATACCACATAGATGAATCTTTTATAGCTTATTATTATTTTTAATATACTTCATTAATAATTACTAGATACCCTAAAATGGATTTTATGAAAAAAAAATCATGTGTGCCTCATATTTTCAAAGGTTTACGTATATATTGATTTGTTTGTACATGAAAAAGGTATATTGCAAAAAGTAGGTCGTAAATGATATTTTTTTCAACAAAACTTGTATTGAGGTATCTTAAAATATTTAATGAAGTATATTGAGAATGATAAGGGGCATAATCAATGCATATATATAGGTAAAATGTTTGGGGCACCTAGGTGCCTGGGCACCTAGCTGGTTTTTTCATTAATGCCTCGTGGATTCAAACCCATTAAATTTTGCATGCAAGATTTTCCATATGTGATACTAGCGCGCATGCATTTGTTTCTAAACAATACATACATCCATAACTTCGCTTCCATGCACGATCGTCCTTTATTCTTTCCAAAATAAAAATATATACCTTAGTACAAACGACATGGTTAATATACCCAAGGTACGGTAGATAGAAATGATATACCAAAGAAATATGCAAAATCAAAGGACATACTTATGGAGTACTGATGGAGATATATGGTACGTTGGGCTCAAAGGATATACGTAGGTATCACATACTCTCCACTATGTATGAAGAACTGGTGGAGATACACGTTGTTGGGTTCGATGAAAAAAATATACCCACATATGTATGGTCTCATACTGTGGGTATATAATACCTTGTAATTTTCTTAAAGGTCTTAAACATGTGTGGGTGTATGATACCTTCAATTCTTAAAATATTTACATTGAGTCGCAAGTTTTTGTATGGACGTTATATTCTGTTCCCGCAAAAAAATGGATGCTATATCCTAAGTATTGGATAGCCATTTTTTGTATGATATATTCATCATACATATCACATACTCTCTACTGTGTATAAAGAACTGATAGTTATATCATTATTTATTTATTGTGCTGTTTTAATAATTTCTAGACATGTCGATAGTTTTGCTAGTTTACTTGATATATAAATTTTTATATTTTTTAAATATGGCAACTATTTATTTTTTTGTGGTATATTATTGCTAGCTATGTCACATATCATGGGTAATTTTTTTGGAATATGGTTTATGGGTATGTCACACTTATTTACTTTTATAATGTAAAATGCATTGGATATGACATACCCACAATATTTCAAAATATTTGTGGGTATTCGATTCCGTGGAATGCTTTTCTAAAGTGACGTCGTCCGAGCACCACACACACCGGACTAGCACTCAAGGGACGTCGTCCGAGCCAGATACAAGGGTGCCAAGGCCCAAGACCATGGTCAACACAACATACCCGACCAAGACAACCACTGCAACCTGAAGAACATGCCTGCAACTCGATGTGAACTCGCACCTAACCTTTTGAAAAATGAGATCAACCATTGGCCTCCACCAATGCACGAATTTCCTGGGTCGCTGTCGGCGTAGGGGGTTTCTTGTACATCCGTAGATAAGAGTTCATCTTCTCTTGCACATCCTCTTCGGAGCCTTTCTTAGATTTCATCCCCTTCGGTAGTTCCCCATAAGCCTCCGCCAACCTATATTCAGCGCGTTTGGCAGTAGGAATGTTGTTGTTTCTATTCTTCTTATCCAAACGTCCACTACGCCTTTCGGAACAAGAAGATGCCCCTTCAATCTGCACATGAATCGGTTCCTCGAGCAAGGACCGCGGTGCCGCGCAACTGAAACTGCTTAGGAACTCATCCAACAAGGTAGTTGATGGCACGCCAATATCACCAAGTGGTTCCTCGGACCCAGAAGACATCATATT
>NW_021204133.1:0-677 GCF_002162155.2 Triticum dicoccoides
CGTAGCTAAGACCCTGAGTGTGAGGATTGCTCTCCACTCGGAATGTTTTTAGCTTAGACGATTACAGGGATGCAGCTAAGCCTCCAAGTGGGAGGATCGCTCTCCACTAGGAATGTTTTTAACTTAAGCGATTACGGGGTCGCAGCTAAGCCCTCGAGCGGAATATTTTTAACTTAGACGATTACGGGGTCGTAGCTAAGCCCTCGAGTGGGAGGACTGCTCTCCACTCGGATTTTTTTAACTTAGGCGATTACGGGGTCAAAGCTAAGCACCCGAGTGGGAGGATTGCTCTCGACTCGGAATGTTTTTAACTTAGGGGATTACGTGGTCGCAGCTAAGCCCCCGAGTGCGAGGATTTCTCTCCACTCGGAATGGTTTTAACTTAGGCGACTAAAGGGTCGCAGCTAAGCCCCCGAGTGGGAGAATTGCTCTCCACTCGCAATGTTTTTAACTTAGGCGATTACGGGGTCGCAGATAAGCCCCCGAGTGGGAGGATTGCTCTCCACTCGGAATGTTTTTAACTTAGGCGATTGTGGGGTCGCAGCAAAGCCCCTGAGTGGGGGAATTCCTCTCCACTCAGAATGTTTTTAACTTAGGCGATTACGGTGTCACAGCTAAGCCCCCGAGTGGGAGGATTGCTCTCCACTCGGAATGTTTTTAACTTAGGTGATTACGGG
>NW_021204134.1:0-894 GCF_002162155.2 Triticum dicoccoides
AGAGATTGTCCGAAGGGGAAGAAGACTTGTGATAAATAGTTGAGTTTGTAACAGAAGAAATATAGTCGTAGTAGTGAGGACATTTTCCTTTATATTGAGGTGTTGAGTTGAGGCATGTAATGGAAAAACAGGAGATTGTAATAATTTGAGAATCAATAAAGTTAGCAGTGTTGGTACTGATTTGGATTTTATGAGTTACTCTATGAGGAAAGATGTTGACCATTTTGAGGATATGAGAAATATGGTCTATAAAATATTGGAGCATTTTAAGGGTGGTAGTACCCGGTAAGAACCTTTGACCCCTGGAAAGGATAAAGATACTCCACTGAGTGGATTTCGGACAAAAATGAATACGAGTTTTGTCTCGATATGTGTGATGCCCCAAGAGTATGTGGGATGAAGTTGGAGACTGTCAGTTGTTTGGACCAAAGGTGATCAAAGGAGTCAGAAGAGAATGTTAAGTTGATTCGAGATAGACTGAAGGTAGCTCAGTCCAGACAGAAGAGTTATGTAGACTCAAAAACTCAAGGACGTAGTCTATGAAAGTTGGAGACAGAGCATGTCTTCGTGTGTCTCCTCTGCGAGAAGTTAAACGTATTGGAGTTAAGGGACAGTTAGCCCTGAGATTTGTAGGACCATACCGAGTTTTGGATCGTATGGGAGAAGTGGCCTACAAGTTGGAGTTACCCGAAGGACTGTCAGGAGTTCAAGATGTGTTTCATGTTTCCCAGTTGAAGAAGTGCCATGCAGAGATGGCCAATATTCCCCCTGTAAGGACGCTTGACCGCGGAAAGGATAATGATGTTCCACGAAGTGGAATATGGACGTCATAAGTATAAGTTTTATTCTCGGTATGAGGGATACCCCACGCGAATGAAGAGATGAGTTACCATT
>NW_021204135.1:0-1330 GCF_002162155.2 Triticum dicoccoides
GAGCGTCGCACCGGGCCCTCATACATGCGGGGTGGTGTGGTGGCATGTCCGAAGAGGCGGGACGCATCTCTGGTGCGTGGCCCCCCCTCACGGATGGCGATGACACGGTAGTAGACGTTCTGCGGTAACGATGCGGCCTCAATATTACTAAATACTCGGAGCGCGATAAAATCATGAGTTTTTTTGCACGACGCGGGCACATGTGCTATAGGAACGATGGTATTTTTTCATAATTTTTGGTGATGGAGAAGTATCCGAAAAATTCCTTCTACGCGGATTGCCCTTCGCGCGTCTACGGCTGTGGCCGGCGGCCTCCGGGGGCTAGCATGCCGCCAAATCTTGCGTATGTGGCCTCTCACAAGTCTGGAAGTGTTGTGGCGGTTGCAAACGCCCGACACGCGTGTCCGGGGTGTGCCCCCCCTCACGGACGGCGCCGCCGCCGGCACCTGGAGGGGGGAAACGGACGTGTGGGGTCTACACGGAGGGGATCTTGCTGTGGGTCTGGCCCGGATGTTGCTCAAAAGTATTCCTATGGGGTGACCTAACACAACCGGGTGGGGAGGTCCACTGGTCAAAGCCCGTCCGTGCAAAGTCAAAGGGCTAAATTCCGTGGTCAAACGCTACAGGGTTAGGCGGGATGGGGCACTGGGGGTAGAAATGCCTATTTTTTGTATTTTCTCTTATTTTTTATATTTTTTCAATACTAATTTCATTAACTTAAATGTACAGAAAACATATATCGATTGCCCCCCACACGGGCCTTCTTCCGTCGTGTCACGGAGAGGTTAGACGGGACGGGCCGGGTACCTGTGGGGGGTAGCAATGCCACCAGGTGTTGCGGTGGGCCCTGCTACGGTTGTCGAAACATGGTGGCAGGCGCAGGCACGCGGCTCCGGCGTGTGCCCCCTCCCCCCTCACGGGCGTCGATGCCGCCGTGCCCCGGAGGGGGGAAACGGCCATGTCGGGCCGACGCAGAGGGAATCTTGGGGTGGGTTGTGCCGGGACTGTGTTGGGGGTGTAGCTATGGCTGGGCTATGACAACAAGGTGAAAAGGTCCACCGGTCAAACTACGTCCAGCGAAAGTCAAAGGGATAGACCCGGCGGTCATCTGTGTCAGGGTTAGACGGGACGGGGTACCTGGGGGTATTAATGCCGCCAGGTGTTGCGGTGGCCCTCCTACAATTATATAAGCATGGTGGCAGGCGTAGGCACCCGGCACGCAGCTTGTATGAGGTCCCGGTGCGACGCTTTGACTTTGCACGGACGGGCTTTGAGCAGTAGATGTATCCACCCGGTTGTGTAAGGTCAGCCCATAGGCCCATGGCAACAT
>NW_021204136.1:0-1556 GCF_002162155.2 Triticum dicoccoides
CCTTCTTCATCAGTCGGTAAAGAGGCAATGCCTTTTCACCGAGTCGTGAGATGAATCGACTTAATGCGGCCAAGCATCCAGTAAGCTTCTGGACATCGTGCACTCGCACAGGGCGTTTCATTCGGAGAATAGTGCCAATCTTTTCTGGGTTGGCGTCGATTCCCCGTTCGGAAACGAGAAAACCGAGTAACTTGCCACCAGGAACTCCAAATGTGCACTTTGATGGATTGAGCTTGATATCATACCTTCTGAGGTTGGCAAATGTTTCGGCGAGGTCAGCGAGCAGGTCGGAACCTTTTCGTGACTTGACAACAATATCATCCATATAAGCTTCCACATTCCGACTGATTTGAGTGAGTAGACACTTCTGGATCATTCGCATAAATGTGGCTCCGGCATTCTTGAGGCCGAATGGCATGGTGATATAGCAGAAGCACCCGAATGGAGTGATGAAAGCTGTTTTTACTTCATCAGGCCCATACAGACGGATCTGGTGGTACCCGGAGTAAGCATCTAAAAAAGACAACCTCTCGCATCCCGCGGTCGAGTCAACAATTTGATCTATGCGAGGGAGAGGAAAGTGATCTTTCGGGCAGGCCCGGTTGATGTGCTTGAAATCAATGCACATTCGGAGCGACTTGTCCTTCTTAGGAACCATGACGACATTAGCGAGCCACTCGGAGTGGAATATCTCTCGGATAAATCCTACCGCCAACAGTCGAGCCACTTCTTCACCGATGGCCTTTCTCTTCTGGACGGCGGACCACCGAAGATGTTCTTTGACTGGCTTTGCAGACGAGTCGACTCTTAGGCGATGCTCAGCCAGTCCCCTGGGAACACCTGGCATGTCAGCGGGCTTCCATGCAAAAATGTCCCAGTTCTCACGGAGGAACTGGATGAGCGCTTCTTCCTATTTTGGGTCGAGTGTTGTGGAGATGCGGGTCGGAGCTGCTTCGGGGTCGGTCGGGTGAATGTGAACAGGCTTCGTCTCACCGGACGACTGGAATGCAGATTCTGTGGCGGGCTTCTTGGATCGCAGCAAGTCACTCGGATCTGCATTTTGCTTGTATTCTTCGAACTCGACCGCTGTCACTTGGGAATCGGCAATTTTGGAGCCCTTCTGAAAGCACTCCTCTGCCTTTTTCCTATCACCGGTGACAGTGATCACACCTTTGGGACCGGGCATCTTCAATTTGAGGTACACGTAACATGGTCGAGCCATGAACCGTGCATAGGCTGGTCTCCCCAAAATGGCATGATATGCACTTTGAAAATCCACGACCTCAAACGTCAACTTTTCTTTGCGAAAATGCTTTGAATCGCCAAACACTACGTCCAAAGCTATCTGGCCGAGTGACTCGGCCTTCTTCCCTGGTATAACTCCATGGAAGCTCATGTTACTAGTGCTCAGTCGGGACATCGGAATGCCCATACCTTTCAACGTGTCTGCATATAACAGATTCAGCCCACTTCCACCGTCCATCAGCACCTTTGTCAGTCGAGTGCCTTCGACAACTGGATCGACCACCAAAGCTTGCCTCCCAGGGGTGGCAATA
>NW_021204137.1:0-2353 GCF_002162155.2 Triticum dicoccoides
TCAGGTTTGACCTGGACTGGCGCCTTTGACCTGCTGATGTCACCCTGACATGTTGCTGACGCAGTAATTGATTTTCTGGATTTATTCTTATTCAGGAAATTCCAGAAAATAGTTCAAACTTCAAAAATTCATAGAAATTCAACCATAGCTCCAAATGAGATAAATTATATATGAAAAATTATCAGAAAAATTCAATCTATCCATCTGTAATGGTTTCATGCATGACAAAACAAGTTTAACTTGCTGTTTAAGCAGAATAAGGAAATGCACTATAAATGCCATGTTTAATGAGCTAATATTTGAATCTTTGATTCAAATGGGTTCATCCGTTCCTATTTTAGCTTGCATTAGGCCAAGACACAATCATATTGCCATGTCATAGCATGCATCATATTGTTGCATATCGTCATGTGTTGATTGTGTTCCGATGTGTTCTTCGTGGTAGGTTCTGCCTCCGAGGATATTCACGAGTATCCAACTGAAGGGCAGTATCCCGTTACCACTCTATCAGGCAAGCAACCATTGATCATTCCGATACAACCCATGTTCTCGCTCCTGCTCTTGTTTACTGCATTAAGACATCACGATTCAAACTGCTGTGTGCTACGGTAGTTGAACCCTTATCCTCTGCATGACCTGTCATTGCCACAGTAACTAGATGAAACCCACTAGCATGTGTAGGAGTTGATTGAGCCATGTATGTGATTCCTACCTTGCTATGCCTGCTATGCTTAGAGTTGAGTCAGGTCTGGTTCATCTGGGTGATAAACTAGAGTGAAATGCTTATGTCGGTAATATGAGGGATGTATAGAACATGTTTTGGTAAAGGTATCGATGAGAGGCCATGTAGGAGTACATGGTGGGTTGTTTCATTGAGGCCGTCCATAAGAACTGAGATCTGTATGTGTGATTTAACATGCAGTTACTACCATACATTGGGCCCGAAACCAATGGACCCTCTCAGCTTCTTAATCACCCTAGTACTCTGTCCAGGAGTTGCAATTAGTTTCTGGTGTTTGTAGGTTATGTGTTGGCGGTCGTGCGTAGCGCTGACCCTAGGGGTGGGCTATGTTGCGGTAGATACACCGTGGCACGGTGTACCGAGTCACCCGTTTGGTGTCTCGGGAACCCTATTCACATCGTTCGGGGCCGTATGTGGAAACCTCGGCCGGACTCCCTGCGGATGGAACCTGGATAGGCGATAAACCTGGACTAGAGACTTAAGTGTTTAGGTAGGCCGTGGCCGACACCCTCACTGGGCTTCTGCTTGAAGGTTGCCGAGTACATGTCGTGTAAACGACGGTAAGTGGTGAAAGCGTGTATGACGAAGTACACCCCTGCAGGGTATAAACTATTCGAATAGCCGCGTCCGCGGTAAAGGACTACTTGGTTGCCTATACTGTTCATAGACAAGTTAATGGATACTACTAAAAGACTCAAGATAAGTGTGAGTACCGAGGATGGCCCTCTCGTAGGATGACGAGGGAGGATCCCCGGTGGAGTATTGTGTTGGTGAGTAGTGGACTCGTGTGCGAAAACTATTTTACTGGTGGAGTTCTGTAGGATAGCTTAGCCAAGAGTCAAAGCTGGCTTGCTGCATCAACCCCACCGCCTTCTTGAGAATAAGCATGTATAGTAGGTTCTGATGTAACACTTGATGAGTACCTTTGTACTCATGTTTGCTTATTTATTGTTTTCAGACGACAACACTGCCCCCTTCGATGGGTTTTTGTAGACCTTGACGTCGACGAGTGACTAGCCACCCAGGTGGTGATCCTGGCCATGGAGGGCCCTATGTAGATAGACAGGCTTCGAGAAGCCTTCTTTCTTTCTAGAGTCTGTACTCAGACTAGTTGCTTCCGCATGTGCTTGTATGTTTGTATGACTTGAGTGTCGGGTCATGTGACCCCTATCTGTATGAACATGTTATGTATGGCTCTCTGGAGCCTTTAGATAAAGTACTTGAGTTGTAGAGTTTTGTTGTGATGCCATGTTGTATGTACTCATATCGGGCATATTGTGTGTATGATTGAAATGCTTGGTATGAGTGGGATCCGACAATCTAGTTGTTTATCCTTGGCAGCCTTTCTTATGGGGAAATGTAGGCTAGTGTTTCTCAAGCCATAGTAGTCCGCTACAGCCCGGTTCACCGGAGTCCTGCTAGCCCAGCACTACTGTTCAGGACACTTGACTGGCCGGCATGTGTTTCACTTCGTCCCTATGTCTGTCCCTTTGGGGAAATGTCACACGGTGACTTCCGGAGTCCTGCCTAGCCTGCTACAGCCCGGGGTTCCCCGGAGTCCTGTTAGCCCAGTGCTACAGCCCAGAATAACTCGTTGATGACCGACATGTT
>NW_021204138.1:0-949 GCF_002162155.2 Triticum dicoccoides
GCCACCCCTTGCTCCTATATAAGTAGATCCATCTAGTAGCTTTTCCTTGGGATTTGTTTAGTTAAAAGTTAGCCATTGCAACTTCGTGTACTTCGTTTGTGTCCAACGACCAGACCAAGACCGCTTACGGATCCCCACCTTTATCAATACTTCATATATACTCGCAATATTCAGATTGCTTTTATCATATTCTTGCTTGTTCTTCGATTGCTTGCAGGAATAGACCTTCGTGGTCAGGTTGATTGTGCTCCGGCGTGGTCAATAACCTCTCGGAGTTGGTTTAGCGATTGCTAAGGCGCAACGTCGTGCACGTTTGTAGTCGGATCGTCAAAGTCGTCTCCACCAAATCGATAGTTATCATCTCATCGAAAGATCAGGACACCCTGACTCTATCACTGGTGGCTGCTCGTAGATCTGATTTTGATCAACCTCATCCTCATAATCGCCCGCATACTCATCATCCTCCTGGGTACCAGCAACAGCAGTCGCAGGAGCCACAGAAGTATCAACAGCAGCACCAACAGTTTGGCCAAACGCAAGAGGAACACGGCTCGCTCGGCGAAGGTCTATTTCGCGACGTGGAGGTAGTCGTTGTTGTTGTTGTTGGAGAGGTGCGTTAGGTGCAGCGGGTGGTGGTGGTGGAAGACGCGCGAGCAATTCATTAAATCTGTTATCGAGCTTTGTTTCGAACGTCTTCTCAAGGCCAGTGATCTTCTCCATGGCCTCTTCAAAATTGTTCAGCACATCTTGCACCTGTTCAGTCATCATTTGCTGAAACTTATCATGAAGCTCCTTGTTCGATAAATTCTCCCAGTCAATCTCGTCGGCTTGTGATCCTGGCATGGTTAGCAGCAATAGAAACACACAAGAATATGATCCTACAGACTACTAAGAAGTGGTGGTGGTGTATCACAAATCCGTCAAGCAAATCTCAAATTCTTACCAGTTC
>NW_021204139.1:0-887 GCF_002162155.2 Triticum dicoccoides
GGGGCGTGCCCCCCCCCCACGGACGGCGATGACACGGTAGTAGACGTTCTGCGGTAATGATGCGGCGTGAATATTATTAAATACTCAGAGCGCGATAAAATCATGAGTTTTTTTGCACGACGTGGGCACATGTGCTATAGGAACGATGGTATTTTTTCATAATTTTTGGTGATGGAGAAGTATCCAAAAAAATCCCTCTACGCGGATTGCCCTTCGCGCGTATACGGCTGTGGCTCGCGGCCTCCGGGGGCTAGCATGCCGCCAAATCTTGCGTAGGCGGCCTCTCACAAGTCTGGAAGTGTTGTGGCGGTTGCAAACGCCAAGCACATGTGTCCGGGGTGTGCCCCCCCCTCACGGACGGCGCCGCCGCCGGCACCTGGAGGGTGGAAACGGACGCGTCGGGTCTATACGGAAGGGATCTTGCTGTGGGTCTGGCCTGGTTGTTGCTCCAAAGTGTTCCTATGGGCTGACCTAACACAACCTGGTGGGGAGGTCCGCAGGTCAAAGCCCGTCCGTGCAAAGTCAAAGGGCTAGATCCCATGGTCAAACGCTACAGGGTTAGGCGGGACGGGGGCCCTGGGGGGTAGCAATGCCACCGAAGCGTCGCACCGGGCCCTCATACATGCGGGGTGGTGTGGTGGCATGTCCGAAGAGGCGGCACGCGTCTCTGGGGCGTGCCCCCCCCCTCACGGACGGCGATGACACGATAGTAGACGTTCTGCGGTAACGATGCGGCGTGAATATTATTAAATACTCGGAGCGCGATAAAATCATGAGTTTTTTTGCACGACGTGGGCACATGTGCAATAGGAATGATGGTATTTTTTCATAATTTTTGGTGATGGAGAACTATCCAAAAAATTCCCTCTACGCGGATTGCCCTTCGC
>NW_021204140.1:0-1682 GCF_002162155.2 Triticum dicoccoides
AGTTGCCAAGGGGAGTGCCCATACCCATGTGATTATGTCTCCTTTGCCGGTGAAGATGGTGGTGGACTTGTTGATGATGTGGGCTTGTCGTCCATCTTCCAAGGCATAGGCTCGCCATCATAGAAGGATGATCGAGTCTCCGGGATCCTCAAATCTGCAGCCAAACTCATCCTCTTGAATCTATATTCATACTGACAGTTTTGGTTTTGCAGGTCATAGATTTGAGCTTGGAGGTGCTCGATCTTCTCGTGAATTTTCAAGATGGTCTCCCCAATGTTCTTGGCATCCATCTTGTGGTTGTTGGTGAACTCCGCGATCATCATATGGTTGGAGTTGAGTCCGTGTTCCACCATCCCCTGACACTTGAAAACTTGCTGCTCCATTGCTTCGAGTCTCGTCTCCACGCTTCCGGTCCTCCGTGGTCCCTCAACATCGCGGATGTGCAGCAACCCATCACGCATCTCAATGGTTTGAGGGTGTGGCAGCACCTCCGCGAGGTAGGGGTTGATGACCTTCTCGAAGAACTTGTCCTTGGGGGCGCTTGGAGATGTCATGGTGATCTAAATCTGTCAGAAAAACAGCTTGAAACGAAAACATAGGATATTTGCGTGATACAGGAGTCAAAACTTTCGGGAGATTATATAATGAATTTTTACCAACCAAAATACGTATCGTGCAAGAAAACGGAGTCCGGAGAGCACACGAGGTGCCCACAAGGTAGGAGGGCGCGCCCTCCACCCTCGTGGAGCCCTCGTGTCCTTCCCGGACTGCTTCTTATTTTTCTATTTTTCTAAATATTCCAAAACGGAGGAAAATTGCCATTAGAACTATTTTGGAGTCGGTTTACTTACCGTACCACATACCTATTCCTTTTCGGAGTCTGAAACGCTCTGGAAAGTGTCCCTTATGTATTCCTCTGGTGTTATGGTTTCAATAACATTGGTTTCAACATTTATAGGGTTACCTGAGATATAATGTTTGATTCTTTAACCGTTCACCACCTTCGGATTTGTGCCTTCGAAGTTGTTGATTTTTATGGCACCAGAACGATAGACCTCCTCGATAACATAAGGAACCTCCCATTTAGAGAGAAGTTTTCCTGCAAAAAATCTTAAACAAGAGTTGTATAATAATACATAATCACCTATTTTAAACTCACGCTTTTGTATCCTTTTGTCATGCCATCTTTTAACTTTTTCTTTAAATAGCTTGGCATTCTCATAAGCTTGGGTTCTCCATTCATCAAGTGAGCTAATGTCAAATAACCTCTTCTCACCGGCAAGTTTGAAATCATAATTGAGCTATTTAATAGCCCAATATGCCTTATGTTCTAGTTCGAGAGGTAAGTGACATGCTTTTCCATAAACCATTTTACACGGAGACATACCCATGGGATTTTTATATGCAGTTCAATAGGCCCATAATGCATCATCAAGTTTCTTGCACCAATTCTTTCTAGATCTGTTAACAGTCTTTTGCAAAATTAATTTGAGCTCTCTATTGCTCAATTCTACTTGACCACTAGACTGTGGATGATATGGAGATGCAATTCTATGATTAACATCATACTTAGCAAGCATTTTACGGAAGGCACCATGAATAATGTGTGAACCAACATCGGTCATTAAATATCTAGGGACTCCAAACCTCGGAAAAATAACTTCTTTAAGCATTATAATAGA